>NC_080675.1:34691879-34828000 GCF_030445035.2 Dasypus novemcinctus
AAATAAGGGAAAGGCATAGCAAGGTCAAAAATATTTTTGGAAAGTTCTCGGTGTCCCTCACCCCACCCCAACTCTGTCATATAGAGCCTTCTAAAAATTATCTAAAATTATATTTCATCAGTCTAAACAAATTTTCCTTTGGGACTTTGCTACTTTCCCCCTGAGGTTTTCCAAGTTTGTTTCTTTTTTTTTGTCTTTTTTTTTTTTTTTAATGTTCCATTCATCAAATTTGTTTCTTACTGAAGTCAATCCAGTGCAGATAAACATGGGTGAGTGTTGGCTGAGATTTGACAAACCCACAAAGAAATCAATACTTAGAGAAAGAAAAGTGTAATAATCAAACCTTTTGCATCCAGTCCTAAATTGATGTCTTCTCCTTTTTCTATCAAATAATCTCTAAAATGTCAAATTGCCATAAATGTTTTTGCAGACCTTAAATAGTTAACTCTAATATCCTTTAAAGAGAGAGAGAGAAAGAAAGAGGAAGGGAGGGAGGAAGGGAGGAAGGGAGGAAGGGAGGAAGAAAGGAAGGAAGGAACATACCTCATCTAATTCTTTCTCCACTTGGATTTTTCTCCTTTGGAATTGTTTTATTGTTTTTAGTTCTGTCTGAATTATTCCAATTTCTTTGGCCTTTTGATGGAACTGTCCCTCCAGCTCACTTATTTGTACAGTATACTTTTGTTCCTGCATACAAAACAAAACAAAATAAAACAAAAAAACCACAGGTAAACGAGTTAGGTAAAAGGACAGAAGTCCCATGTTCTATTTAAAGTCTGGAACCATGAAGACCTCCAAAGAAGGCAGGTCAGGTATTTTTCAAATAACTTATTTTTCATATTTTTAAAAGTAATACAAACCAACTAGAGAAAACTTTGAAACTACAGAAAAATACAAATAATATGTTTAAAACCATCTATAGGGAAATGGCTGTGGCTCAAGCAATTGAGCTCCAGTCTACCATATAGAGGACCTGTGTTTGATTCCCAGGACCTCTTAGTAAAAAAAAGAAAAGAAGCATCCAGACCTGCACAGTGAGGCACAGTCCCCAGCACTGTGTGGGAAGTGGAGAAGTGAAGATGCAACCAGATAGAAAAGCAAACAAAAAAACCCCAAAACATCTATAACTTTATCACCCAACGACAACCACTGTTGTCATCTTGGCATATATTTTTTATTTTTTAAGATTTACTTTTTGTTTACTACCCCCACCCCATTGTCTGCTCTCTGTGTCCACTTGCTGCCCTCTTCTGTGACCGCTTCTATCCTTATCAGCGGCACTGGGAATCTGTGTTTCTTTTCGTTGTGTCATCTTGCTGTGTCAGCTCTCCGTGAGTGCAGCACCCATTTCTTGGGCAGGCTGTACTTTTCTTTTGCACTGGGGCAGCTCTCCTTACGGGGCGCACTCCTTGCGCATGGGGCTCCCCTACACGGGGGACAACTCTGCGTGGCAGGGCACTCCTTGTGCACATCACACTGAGTATGGGCCAGCTCCACACAGGCCAAGAAGGCCCGGGGTTTGAACTGCGGATCTCCCATGTGGTAGGCAGACACCCTATCCATTGGGCCAAGTCTGCTTCCCCATATTTTTTAAATCACAGTTGAAACCATAATATAAAACAGTTGTTTCCTGCTTTTTGTCTAACACTTTATATAGTAAACATTTCCCTACGTCATTAAAAATTATTTTAAAAAACTGTCATGTCTCCTCAAAATCTTAGTGATTTGATATTCCTTAAGAATTTACTCACTCCTCTAGTATTAGACATGCAGTGAACATCTGGAATATAAAACTTCATCCACATTTCTGATTATTTAGAATAGATACTTAGTAATGTCATTCAAATCAATGGTATGGCTATTTTATGGGGCTAGTAATTTAGGGGTTTGGGGCAGTCCTGAAGGACTGGAGGCTGCTAAAAGGGAGCACCTGACTAAGGGAGTCAGCACTAAGGGAATCAAAGAAAATCTACTCTATTTGATAGTGAAGAATAATTTCTGGGCTACAATTCCACTATGCTGAAAGGAAATGCCCCTGGGAATATTTTCTGAGGTGGATATGTATTATTTGTGGCCTCCTAGCATCTATTCCCCTTTTCTGACAGTACCCCTAATTCCTTTTCAGGAATGACCTTTTCTATATTGGATACTGTCAGGTGGGGTAGTTCCAGGGTACCCTGCCCTAAACAAGGGATGGACATGGGATTCAAAGTAGGTTATTTGGATGCTCCCTCACTAAAATTTTGATCATGAACAAAATGAGAAGAAAACTGATAATAGAATTCATGTTTCTGCTTCCTGAATCTCTAGACTTACCTTAGTCTCTGCCTGTTTCCAAACCTGGCTCTCTAGTCTTCCCACTAAATCTGTATGCTCCTTTTCCTTTCAGTAAACTCCCAGTTTCTTAATTTAGCTAGTTTCTGTTGCTTAGTTACTTGCAACCAAACTACTCTACCCTAACTAATATTGTCACTCACTTGATTGCTAACAGAATTATTTACCCAGTGGTAGAGGAGGTTGGTGGCAAGTTCTAGAAGTTGAAAGACATAAAGAATGGCTTCAAAATTTTGCCTAAAATTTGACCAGGCCTAATCATATCATGAATGAAATAAAACATTAAAGAATTTAAATGAAGGCTTAGGATTAATTTCATTTTTGTTCCAACTGAGGGTAACAGAGAAACTTTCTTCTATTTCAACTTTCACTGTTTTTTTCTCTAAAATGCATTTTTATTTATATGTACATCTCAGAATAAAAAAGGGATAAAAAATAAAAGATGCCCATCAACTGATGAATGGATAAATAAAATGTGGTACATCTATACAATGGAATATTATTTGGTTATAAAAAGGAATGAAATACTTATACATGCTACAACATGGATGAACCTTGAAAACATGCTAAGTGAAAGAAACTAGTCACAATGGGCCACATATTGTATGAGTCTATTTATATGAAATATCCAGAATAGGCAAATCTATAGATATAGAAAGTAGATTAGTGGTTAACTAGGGCTAGGGTAGGGACAGGGTGGGGAATGACTGCTTATGAATACTTTGGGGGTGAGAAAAATGTTCTAGGGAAGTGGATGTGGCTTAAGTGATTGAGCTCCTGCCTACCACATGGGAGGTTCCCAGTTCGGTTCCTGGTGCCTCCTAAAGAAGACAGTGAGCTGACGCGACAGGCAGGTCTGGCAAGTTGATGCAATAAGAGACACAAGAAGAAAAACATTGGGAAGCGGACTTGGACCAATGGATAGGGCAGCCGCCTACCAAATGGGAGGTCCGCAGTTCAAACCCTGGGCCTCCTTGACCCGTGTGGAGCTGGCCCACGTGCAGTGCTGATGTGTGCAGGGAGTGCAGTGCTACGCAGGGGTGTCCCCCGTGTAGGGGAGCCCCATGCGCAAGGAGTGTGCCCTGTAAGGAGAGCCGCCAAGCGCGAAAGAAAGTGCAGCCTGCCCAGGAATGGCACTGCACACATGGAGAGCTGACATAGCAAGATGACACAACAAAAAGAAACACAGATTCCCAGTGCCGCTGACAAGGATAGGAGTGGTCACGGAAGAACACACAGCAAATGGATACAGAGAGCAGACAATGGGGGGGTTGGAGGGGAAGGGGAGAGAAATTTTTAAAAAAAGAAGAAAAATATAATGAGACACAACAAAGCAGGGAATGGAGGTAGCTTGAGGCACCTCCTTCTCACATCAGAGATACTGGGTTCGGTTCCCAGTGCCTCCTAAAGAAACAAGAAAGACAAACAGACACAGTAAGTGCAAACAACGAGCATCCTTTGAAAAATGTTCTAAAATTTACTGTGGTGATAGCTACACAATTCTGTGAATATACTAAAATCATTGACTTGAATACTTTAAAAAAAAAAGGAAAAAGAAAATGCACTTATCCACCTTCCTACCATTGTTAGTATAATATTTTAATATAAAGTAAATGTAGGGAAGTGGATGTGGCTCAACTGATAGAGTATCTGCCTACCATATAGGAGGTCCAGGGTTTGATACCCAGGACCTCCTGGCCCATGTGATGAGCTGACCCACACGCAGTGCTGCTGAGTGCAAAGAGTGCACTGCCATGCAGGGATGCCTCCAGCGTAGGGGTGCTCCCCATGCAAGAAGTACAGCCCCACAAAGAGAGTCACCCCATGAGAAAAAAGTGCAGCCTGCCCAGGAGTGGCGCCACATACACAGAAAGCTGACGCAGCAAAATGATGCAATAAAACAAGACACAGATTCCCAGTGCCATCTGACAAGAATGCAAGCAGACACAGAAGAACACACAGCAAATGGACACAGAGAGCAGACAATGAGGAGAAGGGGGGCAGGAAGGGGAGAGAAATAAAAAAAAATAAATCTTAAAAAAAAAAAGTATACATATCCCTTGAATAATACTTAGCAGTACTCCAGAATCTTATTCTGAAGGCCAGTTCTCACTGTATAGTATCATAAATAAAGACAACAATACATATATTCTTGATTGACCTTATATCAAATCAAAGGACTTATCCTAGAAGGCTGTTTTTATATTTGCTTGTTTTTACATTTCTACATTTGCTAGTATCAATTTGTTTTGCCATTGGGCTTTTTTAGAATAAAGTGAAAGGTAACCACTTCAAAATTCCAGATGAGAGGACTAGTAAGCCGAGTTCTTTCTGGCTAGGTATAAGTAAGTATCTTAAGGTGCTTTCCTAGAAGCTTATCCAGTGACTGGTGCTTCATTGTCCTAGAACACTGAACTGTGTCACATGGTCATCTCTAACTGTAAAAGAAGCTGTTAATTATAGTAACTGGGCACATGCTGCCCACCTTAAAAAAAGGATTCTGTTATTAAGGAGAAAGGACAACTGGTAGTCTCTGTCACAATGCCAAATTGTTTTCTGAAATAGTTATGTTATACTACAATAGTCATACACTATCATCAGCAGTGTTTAAGTGCTCTTGTTATTCTACATTTTTGTCAACACTTGGTATTGTCAGACTTTTACATTTACAATTTGGTGGTTTAATGTATAATCTCATAAAGGTTTTCAATTTCTATCTCCTTTATTACTAATGAAGTTGAGCATGCTTTCTATACAATGACAAATATTGTTTCTTCTTCAATGATAAACCGTTCAAATCTTTTGTTAATAAATAAATACCCTTTTTAAAAACCAACCGATTCCTGGCATTTTGCATCAGCATGCTTTTGGCGGACTGATACATAGTTCTTTTTACTTTGACTTAGGATTCCTTGTTGGTTATATGTATAATTTGAATCTTTATCGGTTTCTCTTTTAATTTTAAGGTGTTTTACAATGAATAGGGGTTCTTAATTTTAATATAAAATTATCAAGCTTTCATTTATGGTTTGTGCTTTGTGTATTTAAGAAATATCCCAAGGTCATAAAGATATCCCTCTATATTTTCTTTAAATTTTGGTTTTCCATATAAATCCTGAATCTATCTGGTAATGATTACTGTGTATAGGGTAAAACCAACTCTCACTGGGGAGCAGGTATAGCTCAGTGGTTGATTGCCTGCTTCCCATGTATGAGGGCCTGAGTTCAATCCCCAGTACCTCCTAAAAAAAAAGAAATTATGTTTTTCTGTTTCTGGTATATAAAAATGTAACTTATTTTTGCATATTGATCTGATATCTAGCTTGGTAAATGCTAATTAGTTATAAGCATTTATTTCTAACATTTTTTTTCTTCTCTTTCTCCCTGGCTAGGACTTCAGGAATGGTGATACTGAGCATCTTTGTTTTGTTTCTGATTTTAAAGAGAATGTTTCTAGCTTTTTATCATTAAGTATAAATGTGTGCTATATATAAAGTTTGTAGTTGCACTTTATCTGGTAGGGAATTTTCCCTCTTTTTATAGTATGTTAAGATCTTTTATTATGAGTGTTGAAGTTTATTTAATATTTTTTCTATATCCACTTATATGATCATGTTTTTTCTCCTTTAGTCTGTTCATGTGGAGAACTACTTTGTAAGATTTTTTCATATTAAACTAACTTTATATTCCTGAATATTCGGATTGCTAATATTTTTTAGGATATTTTTACAATAATCACTTGGATGAATTAGTATAAGACTAGAATTATGTTCTTTGAATATTTGGTAGAACTTGCCCTTAAATCTCTTTAAGCTTGGATTTTTTTCATGGAAAAATTTTTAAAGAGTGATTTAATTTATCTATTTGTATAGAATTATTCAAATCAGGTAAAAATTTGAAATCACCTGGTAGATCCTGATATTCCAGGTTAATTAATCTTTTCTTGATAATTGAAAATCATCATTCTGAACATTCATCATTATACAAGGC
The DNA here is from genome assembly GCF_030445035.2 of Dasypus novemcinctus. Classification (NCBI taxonomy): domain Eukaryota; kingdom Metazoa; phylum Chordata; class Mammalia; order Cingulata; family Dasypodidae; genus Dasypus; species Dasypus novemcinctus. Next base: position 34,698,204 of record NC_080675.1, read on the forward strand.
CTATAAAGATCTGGGGAGGCATTTGCTAAATGACTCAAATTGATTATATATCCTAAGACAAAAAATGCCAAAAACAAATTTTAAACTGTGCTCAGTAATTTATTGTTGGTGGTGGTAGTATCAGTATTTTGAGACTGTTGATGTACTGAGGTTTAAGCTGGGTAATTAGACTGGTATCATTAAAAACAAAGATTTTTATCATAGGAGAAAAGAGATTTAGGTGAAAGATCAATAAGGTAAAGTAAAAACCCTATATTCCTGAATCTGAATTGAAAGTTTTAGAACTCATGATATATATTATCTTTAAAAAATATACATTTCCTAGCTCTGTCCACTGAAAAGCCTAGAAACAATGAAAAACTCAGGATCAGTAAACACCCTAACACCAGATGGTTTTTCCAAATTTTCTATAATAACATATTTTTTAAAGTTATCTTTAAGCTTCTGTGCAGTCCTGTATGGGCTTTAAGGTCACTGAGCTGCTCAGGACTTATTCACTTATTCTTGTGTGTCTTAAATATCTGAGCTCACCAGAAATCTGACTTACCCAGTAAGTCAATTATCAGTATACACAGATATCTCACCAATTTTTCCTTCTCCTCTTGGGCTTTTTCCTTTGTTTCAGTCAATTGCTGTTTCAGTTTTTCAATCTATAGAAAGATGGACATATAAAGTCAGTAAGGTAAAGAAACTGCTCTGTGTCCTACACTTATTAAGTAGTCTAATTTTCATATATTAAAACCAGTGGAGTTGGAGAAGTGGAGTGACGTGGGAAGAGGAGAAGGGACAGGAAATTCCCCATACTCTTAACCTGCAATAGCCAGTTTCCAAAACCTCACTATTATCAGAATTACCTGGAAACTCTTTTTGAGAAAACTTTCAAGACCAGTACAATGAGTTCCCATATACTTTCACTCGTATACACCAATTTGGGCACATTTGCTTTATTATTCATTCTCCCCTGCCATGTGTGTATACATATTAATATATACATATTTATATACATGTTTTTTTTTCTGGACCATATGAGAGTAAGCTTTCAGATTTCATGCCTCTTTAGTCCTAATACTTTAGTGTGTATTTCCTGAAAAAAAAGGACTTCTTCATTAGAAGCATGGTACAATGATCAAAATCAGGGAATTTAACATTGATATAATTCTATTATTTAATCTGTAGTTCATATAAGTTTCTTTACCAATTGTTCCAATAATGTCCTTTATTGCAACTTTACTTTTTCTGGTCCAGGACATAATCATTGATCACACATTGCATTTAGTTGTCACATATCTTCTAAGTTTTCTTTAATCTCCTTTAATCTGGAACAGGTACTCAGTCTCTTTTTGTCTTTCATAACTTTGACATTTTTGAAGAATACTGGCCAGGGTTGGGGCTGTCTGATGTTTCCTTATGATTAGATTCAGGTTATGCATTTTGGGCAGGCATATACTGCCCAAGTGGTAATGTATCCCTTTCAGTGCATTACATCACTGAGATGATGTTAACTTTAAACAACTGGTTAAAATTTTGTCTGCCAGATTTCTCCACTTAGAAGTTACTAGTTTTCCTTTAGTAATTATTAAATAATTTGTGGGGAAATATTTTTTTGACTATACAAATATTTTTCTCCTCACCAAACTTTCACCTGTTAGTTTTAGTACCATTAACGATTCTTGCCTGAATCAACGTATGATGACAAGTAGTGATTCTCCTAATTCCATTATTCCTTGGAAATTTATTAATTAGCATTGTACTGGGAGGAACTTTCCTATCTCCTTTATTTGTGTATGTATGTATGTATGTATGTATTAGTAGTATGGACACAAAGATTCTTATATTATATATTGAGATATAATCCATTAGTGTTATTTATTTTGATTGTCCCTGATTTGGCCTGTGGAAGCCCTTTTAAGGTAGCCTGTGTCCTTTAACATTTTTTTAGCACTTTTTTACTGTGTGGCAGAAAAAGATATTCTAGGCTCATCTTTTATTTTTCCTGCCCAAGTCTTGGAATAAATCATTTCCCCAAGGAGTGCTGGTTCATTTTAATAGGGAACCTGAGTAGCTTTTTAAACTATAGGCTCTTGACATGGTTATAGAATCAGAGTTTACAGGAGTGAGATATTGTTGTGTGTTTTGGGGCATGCCCGCCATTTTGCAGACTGCCCCACACCAGTAGAAAAAATGGCGGGCGGCATGATTCAGCACTGTTTCCCCCTGCTTCCTGTCCTCTCCCCGCCCCTTTTTCCCCCGGAGCCCTTTCCAAGCCATATAAGGTCTTGTTCCAGCCCTGACCAATCCCCTTGCAACACGAATGCTTAAGACGCTATATAAGCTTGCTCTGTACAAAAAGAATAAACGGAAGAAGACGACACACTATGGTGTGGCTCTGAGTGGTTCTTCCCCGCCACCTGTCCACCCCCTCTCTCGGGCACCCTGTTGTCCTCATGGTCTCCGTACACCCGCTGGCGGGGCAGGAGAGCACAGTTGTGACTATCTTAGAGCAGTTTAAGGAACACCTAGCAATTCTAAAAAATAAACTGGAGCAGTTCTAAGTCATTTAGGACAGGTATGACATATAAGGAAACTTATTTTGTTTGTAATAGATTGAACACTTTAAATACAAAAACTCTCTTTCAAGATAAAATTGTTTTCAAAACACATTTTGTTTCTGATATTTCCACAATTATTATGTCACCTTTGTAATAAGACCATAAACAGTTTAAATAAAGTTTAAGAAAATAAAACATTTCTAGGACATAACAAAATGACTGGCTAAATTAGACTATTTAACAAGAATATATTTAATCTAGTTTGCTTCTTCCACCTAATGTAGTTTCTTTGGTTTTAATGGGAAACCATGGTGGTAAGAAAACTGCATTTGCTGCAGCCAGATGCTGGTCTCTGATACAGGGAGGAGATAAGATTCACAAAATAAAAGTAATACTGAAGGGAAGCAGATGTAGCTGAGGTGACTGGGCTCCTGCCTACCACATGGGAGGCTGCTGGTTCAGATCCCAATGCCTCTTAAAGAAGACAGCAAGCTGGCATGACGGGCAGGTGTGGTAAGCTGACACAAGAGGCAGAAGAAGAAAAGAATCAGGAAGTGGATGTGGCTCAACTGATAGAGCATCCGCCTACCATATGGATGATCCAGGGGTTGATACCCAGGGCCTCCTGACCTGTGCGGTGAGCTGGCACACATGCAGTGCTGCCGCATGCAAGGAGTACCATGCCCCTACAGAGGGATGCCCAAGTGCAAGGAGTGCACCCCGAAAGGAGAGACACCCCGCATGAAAACAGTGCAGCCTGTCCAGGAGTGGGGCTGCATACATGGAGAGCCGATGCAGCAAGATGACGCAACAAAAAAGAGACAGTTTCCCGGTGCCGCCTGACAATGCAAGAAGATGCAGAAGAACACACAGCAAATGGACACAGAGAGCAGACAACAGAGGGGAAGGGGAGAGAAATAAATAAATCTTAAAAAAAAAAAAAGGAGAAAAGAACATAATGGGAGACAACAAAGCAGGGAGTGGAGGTGGCTCAAGCTATTAGACACCTCCCTCACACATTGGAGGTCCAGGGTTTGGCTCTACCTCCTAAAGAAACAAGGAAGAAGAACAGACTCAGCAAGTGAAAAACAACAAGGGGGTGGGGAGAAATAAATAAATAAATCTTAAAACATACAAACTAATACCAATTAGGTAATGGAGATACAAAAAAATTGCAGGCCACAAAACTTCTTTCTAAGGAATTTTGAAATTATTTGTATGGCTGGCCTAAAATGTTACTTTAGAATAATGTTTTCTAGAGGGCAATTTTCAAAATGTCCACTATTCAGACAGTAATTTTAAAAATGGAAATTGCCTAGGAAAGAGGTAAAAACTATGGGCGGCGGACTTGGCCTAGTGGTTAGAGCGTCTGTCTACCACATGGGAGGTCCGCGATTCAAACCCCGGGCCTCCTTGACCCGTGTGGAGCTGGCCCATGCGCAGTGCTGATGCGTGCAAGGAGTGCTGTGCCACACAGGGGTGTCCCCACGTAGGGGAGCCCCACGCACAAGGAGTGTGCCCCGTAAGGAGAGCTGCCCAGCGTGAAACAAAGTGCAGCCTGCCCAGGAATGGTGCCGCACACACGGAGAGCTGACACAACAAGATGATGCAACAAAAAGAAACACAGATTCCCGTGCCGCTGACAACAACAGAAGCGGACAAAGAAGACGCAGCAAATAGACACAGAGAACAGGCAGCTGGGGTGGGGGGGAAGGGGAGAGAAATAAATAAATAAATAAATCTTTTAAAAAAAAGAGGTAAAAATTAAATAACATTAATGCACAAACAAAATTTAATAAAATAAAATACACACAAATATTCAGTAATTTGGTTTCTCTAATTTACTTCAATATCATTTTAAAAAAAAGATTGATTGATTGATTCCCACCCCACATTGTTCGCACTCACTGTCTGCTCTCTGTGTCTGCTTATCTTCTCTTTAGGAGGCACTGAGAACCAAACCTGGAATCTCCTATGTAGGAAAGGAGTACTCAATTGCTTGAGCCACCTCAGCTCCCTGCTTTGCTGTGTCTCTCGTTATCTTTCCTCTATTTCTCCTTGTTTTGTCATCTTGTTGTGTCAGCTTGCCATGCCTGTCCATTGCGCCAGCTTGCTGTCTTCCTCTTCTCCTCCAGGAGGCACTGGGAACTGAACCCAGGTGGAAGCACAACTGTTTGAGCCATATCTGCTTTTCTTCAATATCAACTTAAATTTAGTTTTTTTTTTTAAAAAAAGATTTATACAAATATTCAGTTATTTGGTTTTTCTTATTTATTTCAATATCATCTTGAACTTAGTTTTTTTTTTAGATTTATTTCTCCCCTCAGTTTCCTTATAAATTAAAAAAAATGAACTGAATCACCATGTGATTTTATGAATACATCACAAAATCATAATGAGTGAAAAATTGCAAAAATGTGTACAATATACTACATGTAAATTTTAAAACAAGACTTCAGTATATATTTTTTACTGATACATACTTAAATAGTAAAAGTACAAAAGCATACATGGGAAGGATGCACACCATCCCCAGCATGGTGAAAATTTCCTTGGGTCTCCATGAGTCTCACAGAGGCAGAATTGAAAGAGAAGGATTTGGAATTACTCCTGAAATTCACTTTACCACCCACTAGCTATGTGACCATGGACAAGTTATCTGTCATTTATCAGGGTCAATTTCCTCAATTAAAAAACGAGAACAACGATACTGCAGCTACATGGGGTTGTCAAAAGGATTAAATGAAATAATAGAGTTAAAGCACCCAGGATAGTGCCTGGCACAAAACTCTAAAATGCTAGTTCCCTTCTCTTTTTCTTCCAAATCTAAAATATAGTTTTATTCCCAACACTTAAATGAAGCACAATAGAGATTCAACTGGCGAAAAAAAGATTCAACCTATTGGGTTCATAATGTGATTACAGATTATCAGGGGATTGCTTTTTAAATCATTAAACCTAATTATCAACATCAAAAATAGAAACACCATGCTCTTTACCTTAAAGTGGATCATAATGTTCCCTTACGGTCATCTCTGTTTGTTTCAGGTAAGAAAACATGGCACAAGAACTGAAAATAAGAGCCTATGACAGTAAAAACATTCTGAAAAAGCATCCTGCTTCAGGGAGAGTTAAGCTCAACTGAGGGCAGCAGACTTGGCCCAGTGGATAGGGCATCTGTGCGCAAGGAGTGCTGTGCCATGCAGGGGTGTCCCCCGTGTGGGGGAGCCCCACTCGCAAGGAGTGCGCCCCGTAAGGAGAGCCACCCAGAGCGAAAGAAAGTTCAGCCTGCCCAGGAAGGGTGCCACACACACAGACAGCTGACACAAGATGACGCAACAAAAAGAAACACAGATTCCCGTGCAGCTGACAACAACAAAAGCGGACAAAGAAGACGCAGCAAACAGACAACTGGGGGGGCGGGGGGTGGGAGAAAGGGGAGAGAAATAAATAAATAAATATTATAAATCTTTAAAAAAAAAAAGGTCAACCGAAGTTAATGTTTTAACAATGTGATGAGATTATAACCACACCAGCATAACCACAGAGGTAATTACTGAGGCTCAGGAGGCTTTTATCTACCTACCATATTATCTTTCTCCTGATCCTGCTTCTTTAGGTAGCTTAATACAGACATTGTGTCTTTCTCCATTTTATACTGCTGTTTCTTTAAGTCCTCATTACTTTTTGCCAGTCTCCGAGAAGTATCTCGATACTCAATCCTGGAGAGTTCTGTGACTTCCAACCTGGCCTCCCAAAGGGAGGCGTTGGCCTTGGCTCTGTCCACCACAGATTCATCTGCTTTTATTACCTTCCTACATGGGAAGAGGACATTCACAGTACATAACTATGTCTCTACTACATTAGTATTACATCTTTTTAAAAATTTGTTTGTTTTGATTGGCATTACATGGCATATAATAGTATATATTGTTGAATGAATCAGTTAAAAAATATGGATAAACAAAATGTGGATTTTACATACAATGGAATATTTAGCCACAACAGGAATGAAGTTCTGATACATGCTACATTGATGAACTTAAGACACGATGTTGAGCGAAATAACCCAGACACAAAAGGACAAATATTGTGTGATTTGGCTTATATGAAATAAATACAATGTGCAGATTTATCATAGAGACAGAAAGCAGATTACAGGTTATCAGGGGAGGGGTAGGCAGAGGGGAAATAGGGAGTTATTGCTTAATGGGAACAGAATTTCTGCTTGGGGTGATAGAAAAGTTTTGGTAATGGAAGTTGGTGATGGCAGCACAACATTGTGAATGAAATTAATATCACTAAAATGTATATTTGAAAATGGTTAAAATAAGAAATTAATATTGTATATATGATACAATAAATTTTTTAAAAAACCATATAACTGTACAATTAGTGTACACTATGAGCTTTAGTTAATAATTCTGATAAAATGGTTCATCAATTGTATCAAAAGTACAATATTAATTGAAATATTAATAACAGGGAACACAGTAATGTGTTGGGGAGGTAGTACTTTCTGTGTTATTTTTCTATAACTGCTCTACAAATGTCTGTATTTCATAAAAAAGATGGAGGGAAAGGGTGTTTTAAGTAATAAAAAAATTTAAAGAATATTATATGACTTGACTTATATAACTAGAGTATGCGAAATCTTACAGACAGAAATTACAGGTACCAGGGATGAGGGGTGGGGTGGAGTGGGGAATGGGGAATTAATGTTTAATGAGTACAGAGGGAAGGCATGAAAAGTCAAATTCACTTCATAAAGCTTTCACATCTTTTCCTTTATTTCAATTCTCCCATATTTAAACTGTCCTTTCTCTTCTCAGTCAGCCCCAGACCCTGGTTTTCTCTACTGCAAATCCATTACTTTCTGTCCCCTTTCTGCACAAGGATGCATTCATAGTGTAACTGTCACTTTAAAAAAGTTCATAGGTCTATAATAGCCCACCCACTCCCTCATCCCAATTTTTGTTGTTGTTTTGTTTTGTTTTTGGCTAAGCCTTGGACAAAAGATCAAGTCCTGTGGTATCAGCTGGTATCAGGTTTCAAGGATGGCTAAGAAACAAAGCATAATCATTTATACAGAGGTGGGAGTAAATGAAAAAAAAGGATAGAGTCAAAGATTGAAATGATAAAAGGGAAGATTTTTCAAAATCAGGATTTATTGTATAAGCATTAACAAAACACTATTCCTTATATATACAACAGTCACTAAATATATATAATGTAGTAGATAAGAAGACCACCTGTATTTGAATCCTAAATACTCTCACACACATACATATATGCATACAGCTTTCTATACTATCACCCTACAGTCCCTCCCCCAACTCCTTGTTCTTTTTCAATCCCTTTCTATGAAAACTTCCAATTTCTTCAAATTAAGGCCAGCTTCATCCCCAACTCCCCAGCCTGTTATAGCTACTGGCATCCCTTTGTAGCTGACTTAGGCATTAGTGATAGACTGACTTGCTACAATCATACAATTGCTTCCTGAAGGTATAAGGTCTAAGCTGCTCAGAATGTTGATGCAAGAAATCAGTTATCCCAAGAGGATGACAAAATACTGTCCATAGAAACAAAGCATTGTTTCTCAAACTATGGATCATGGAAGATACAAAGAATAAAAGGTCTGCTACTTCACTCTTTCTCAGCCTGCAGTACATGTACGGTAAAAAATAGAAAACATATGCTAGTGAGCTTTAGGTATGAAAAGCCCTTTGCACTTTTAAGAAGTGCTAAACTATACAGTTATTTTTTTAAAAATCATTTTATAGAATACTTATATTGATACATGGGAAGAAAAAGATGCAAATAAATATGTACATGTAATATTTTATAAAGAAGGGAATATACCAAAATACTAGTGGTTATCTCTAGATGAAGGGATTAGAGACAATTTTTGTTTTCTTCTTTGATATTTTCCATGTTTTCCAAATTTTCTGTATTGAGCATGTATTATTTTCTTAAACAAGTTCCTTTATAAACATACGAGCTGTGGCGATTCTCTTGTTGTCCCATAGATGGTAATGGATACCATGCATGACTCCAATGTGTTTAGAAACCAGCAGGATTCCATACAAGACTAGTGGCAACCTAACAGATGCAACTCTCAGCCTGCAAGGGGTTAGTGCTAGAGTATTAAGCAATTCAGGGTTCTGATCGGTTTTGGAAAATCAGAACAATTACCCCATTTGGTCAAATCTCTTAGGTACCCTTGAACCAAAAAGGATCCCTGTAAAGGCCCAAGGAACCATTTCAAATACCCAGAGATCCCTTAAATGTCAAGACAATTTCAACCAAATAGTAGAAATCTCTCAGACTTAGGAGCAAGAAAGAAAGAGTCCAGAGTATAGCTCTTGTGGAGGAAACAGAAGATCCAAGTTGAAGTATGCACACAAGCAGGCACCTAAACTTTTTTTTTTTTTTTTTTTGGCCAGTAAAAAGAATTTACTGAGAAATGGGGGAAAAGAACAGAGCTTGCTGAGAAATGAAAGAGAAGAACACAAATACCATGATTTTATGCATGCCCTTCTAGGCAGAGACAGCAGGCTTTGGTTAGTGTTGTCACCTTTTAAGCTATTAATTATTCCTCCCCTTGCTAATGCCAAAGGGTGGGGCCCCAGTTGGTATTGGTTACTCCACCAATGGTGGGGGCCAATGGTAAGGCCTTTTTGGAATATTCAGGGACTCCTCTTGGCCCCGGAAAGAATACCAACTGGGACCTCAAGGTTGAGGACAAGGTCTGGACAGGGTCTGCTGGCCATGTTGTCTGTCCAGCCAGCCACCTCCCCACTTTCATTACACTAACCTTCCTCAACTCTCCCCTCAGAAAGTTCAAACCCTTATTCTTAAGGGGGTGCTGAGGGGCAGTGGTCATTCTTCTGTAGTTACTTCGTGCTGGTTAAGGCAGTAGTACCTGTCTGACAGTGTAAACTTCTCTGGCTATTCTACTGTGGTTGAGAGAAGAAGCGTTCAGCACCGTGATTGGAAATGGATGAAATCTCTGCATAACTTATAAGGCATTGATTCTGTAGGAAATAAACTTAATTAGATAAGATGGTGGTAGGCAGGCCCAAACAGGGGGCCAGCCATGACATATTGGACCACGAGATGAGAAAGGCCAGGATGTCTTCAGAGGCTGCGTCCCCCAAAACTGACGGGAAACAGCATTCTTCTTGAGTTCTTTTATGCTGTTGGTTAACTGTTAGTTAACTCTTTTCCTTCATCACATATTTTAAGAATATGTCATGTTCTGGGCCCTCTGTTAGGTGCTGGAGATATAGGAATAATAGTTCCTATTCTGGGGAAGCTTATTCTCAACCCCCGCACTACTGACATTCTGAGCTAAATAATTCTTTGGAGCCGAGGGTACAATTGTAGGATCTTTAACAACATCCTTGGCCTCTAATCCACTAGAAGACAGTAGCAAACACCATCCAGATGTGACAACCAAAAACGTCTCCAGAGATTGTTAAACGTCCTCTGGGAGCCAATATCATCCCTCCTCCCCACCGTTGAAAACCAAGTGTCCAAGAGAAGCTTCTCTGATGGAAATGTTCTGTATCTGCTCTGTCCAATCAGTCGCCACTAGTCACATGTGCATATTTAACACTTGAAATGTGGCTTGATTGACAGAACTGAATTCTTAATTTTATTTAATTTCAATTGACTTTAATTTAAAAGCCACATAAGTGTAGTATAACCACTCTTTTGGACAGTGCAGGTCTGGAGTAGCTCCGTAATCCCAAGAAATATTATCTTGACCTTAGTTTCTTGTGTCAGAAATCAGTCTTTCCTAACTCTGTACTTTATGCATGTTTTTCCTGTAAAGTTACAACGTTTAGTAAAAAAAGAATTAATCCTTCCTTCTCATTCCCATTCCTTGCTCTCCACTAGCACTTATTTCATTCTGCCCTGTTACTTCAATTCTTTGGGAATTTACTGCCTTGTCATTAGTGTTTTTTAATAGGCAGGAGCTGTGACAATTACCTCAGGGCCCTAAATTTCTCATTCGAATGTCCCATATGAAGCAGTACAGTTTGGCATACATTTTGGTAAGCTCTGAACAATGGAAACTGTCTTTCTCAGACGCGGGAAGGGCGAGAGGAGGGTCCGACGGACCAGCGGGAGGGCGCCCGGCAGCACGCCTTCGCTGCGCGGCGCCACGTCCCGCCGGCACCCAGCCGGAGTGTCCGGAAGGTAGACCCAGGGAGAGGGGACCCCTGGGCGGCTTCTCCTTACTTCTTCTTGTCTTTGCCTTTGCTCTTGCCTTTCCTTTTGTCCTTTCCCTTCAAAGGCATTTTGGTTTCTCCAAGGACCCGGTTTCGCCGCCGCCCCAAGCCGCTCGGTCTCCAAGGAAACCAGAACGCGAAACCGTAGCTACGTCGGCCCTACCGGTTCCTGGCATGAAGAGTGCGCATGCGCCCGTGACGTGATGCCGCTGGGCAGGGCCCGATGCCGCGGGGCCGTGCGTCGGAGGGAAAGGCGGGGCGAGATCGCGCCGAGGGCGGCGGGCGGGCCCGCCGAGGCGGCGCGCGCGCGGTGAGTGTGTGAGCCGCGGAGGCGCCGGAATCTGGCGCGTGCCACGTCTCGGCGGGCTGCAGGGTGGAAAGGCGGGAGCGGGCCAGCCCGGGGACGGCGACCTGATGGCCTGGCGGCGCGATGGTGGGCGGCTGGCGCCTCTGGTTCCCTGTGGGTTGGTCCGCCCCGACGCGGTCGACGGAGCTGTCGCCCCTGTCGGTCTTGCAGCGTTTCCGTCTCTCAGCCGCGCGTTCCGCCGTGCCCCCATCCGCAGCCTGCGTGGCCGAGACTGACTAGTTCTCGCCCCTGCTCAGCCTCAGCCGCGCTCTCGCTGCTCCGAGCCTTTTGGCTTTTCCCTTTCCTGGCTTACAGCTTCTGCTAATTCAGGGATGGCGCACCCAGCAGACTTCCCAGGCCTTTTTTTTTTTTATTTTTTAATAGGACAATCTAGGGCCTTTTTTTCCCCCTGAGGGCGGTAAATGGTGGCGAGGCTGCCTCGGGTCGGTCCCAGGTCAGCCTCGGGTCCGCCCTCTCAGGGCAGCGCGCAGGGACGATGAGGAGCTCGGGCCCCTTCGAGACGGGAGCCGGGCGAGGAGAGAAGTGCTGCTGTCTGGGCTGGAAGAGGCGCGGGGGCTGGAGGAGGACCCTGGGAGGCGCGGGGTTAGGTTTAGGTGCCCATCTGTCCTGGGCGTCTGGATTACCATTTGCATCCTTACGCATCCACTGCTCTTGCGTGTTTCCTGATAAGCGCACCTAGGAGGAGTGTACTCAGAAGTATTGTTCTCATTTTTCAAAGAAGAAACTCTGTGATTACGTCTTCATTCTGTGAGAGTTAGTGAGTCATTAAGGTGGATACGGTATTCTGGGTGCCACGCTAATACTGTTCGTAGTTGAAGTACCTCTGTGCCTTAACCTCGAAGTCAAATTAAATATTTTTAAAAACCTCATTGTAGATCTCTCTCCGTTTCTATAGGGAGAATTTAATCCCTACACCCCTTCCAGAGATCTTTGGCCTTTGACGCTCCCCGCTTCCTTTTTTCCCCCCAGAGTTCATGCTTCTGAATTCTGTGACGAGAGGGGATGTGCTATTTGTTAATGAGTCCTGTAAATCCTTTTAGACATATCGTCTGTTACTATGATTGTAGCTTTTTCTGACTGTTTCTGAATTCTGTGACTAGAGGGGATGTGCCATTTGTTAATGAGTCCTGTAAATCCTTTTAGACATATTGTCTGTTACTATGATTGTAGCTTTTTCTGACTGTATTTCTCGCGCATTTTCTCCTGTTTGTATGTCATAGTCCTGTGGGTGCATGGGTGGAATCACTCTACCCTGAAGGGGTTACCTCTGATAAGGATTCTATAAAGTTAGGAATAACGTTTGTATTTCTGAAGCTCTGAAAATGTTCCCTAGTGATAACTTGGCTATATATTTGGAATTCATTCTAAATTGGTTATTGTACTTTATAATATGAAAGTCCAAAATTTTCATCATTTGAACACAGGCTTGCAGACTTATTTATAAACATGAAAATTTGACTAACAAGAAAATTTCTTAGTATATGCATAATACTTTAGTTACATGTACTTTATAGTTAATTTATTGTGTTGTGCAATATCTCTTTTGTAGATAAAACTGCTGTGGCATTAATGTGGCCAAGAGATGTGCCCAGCATTGTACTGTAATAGAGGTAGTTCTAAAATCTGTGGTCTTTTTTTTTTTTTTTGGAGATTTATTTATTTTTATTTTATTTCTCTCCCCTTCCCCGCTCCCCTGCCCCCAGTTGTCTGCTTTCTTTGTCCATTCGGTGTGTGTTCTTCTGTGTCCGCTTATATTCTTGTCAATGGCACCTGGAATCTGTGTCTCTTTGTTGCATCATCTTGCTGCATCAACTCTCCTTGTGTGCAGTGCCACTCCTGGGCAGGCTGCACTTTTTTTTTGCGCTGGGCAGCTCTCTTTATGGGGTGCACTCCTTGCATGTGGGACTCCCCTATGCGGGGGACACCCCTGCGTGGTAGGGCACTCCTTGCGCGCATCAGCGCTGTGCATGGGCCAGCTCATCACATGGGTCAGGAGGCCCTGGGTTTGAACCTGGGACCTCCCGTGTAGTAGGTGGACGCTCTATCCATTGAGCCAAATCTGCTTCCTTCTGTGATCTTCTTAATTGCCACATTCTCTACCAAAGAACTGGATGTTATTCAGTTATCTGTTGATGAGAAATGACTCATGGTGCAGATAGTAGAGCAAGAAGTTACTATTTAGCAATTTATCTGGTAGCATTTCCTTCCAAAATTTCTAGTAGGTAGCTTTACCCTGAAATTTTTGGCATTATTCTGCTGAATAAATTGCTTTGCCTCATTGTTTAGAAAGCTAATGCTTTTAAAATTTAAAATAAGCCACAGTGCTCTGCTGACATGGCTGTGTTATTCTTTTTCTGCCTAGTTTGCATAGTTCCTGGTCAAAAGAGAAATGTGGATGAAAAAATGTCGTGATTAAATCCTCATGCAGACAAGATCATTATGGTCCTGGTAAGTAAGGCAGGTATCTGGAAGTATTGCAACCTCTCTGACAACTTAAAACTGTAAATGTACTTTAGGTGCTCCTCAGTTTTTTTTTGTCTGAATTATAATGTCTTTTGTCAAATGATATTAACTTTTTCCCTATCCCATTGATTGTAATGCCATCAAGTATTGAATCATTCAATAAGCCATGTATAGAATTTATGACTATTATGAGTCAAAATAAGTATTGTATTACAATTTTTTACTTTGGTAGTTCCAAAATTGTGTTTACTCTAGCGAATCATCTGAGACCAAGTTTCTTCTCTCAAGTCATCCTTGAAATTGCTTAAGGTTAGTCAGGTAGAGATGCTAAACTATAGGTGGAAGAGATTAGGTGAACAACTTTTGATTTTGCTTCCACATAACCTTCAAAATCCTGGATAAATTTATTGTAATCTTCCAGACTGTATCTGAAGGAACTCATCAGTACTTCTGTTACTGGGAGTTGGTCACTTTCATCCTACTTTTTTATTGCACGAACTGCAAATATATCATTCTTTTCCAATGGGCATTATTTTGTGCTATTATGACTAGTTCACATCCCTGCAGAGGCATTGTAAGGGATCCTGGAGGGCCAGGATTTAATCTTACAATTTTTAACATTCACTATTTTATTTATGTACAAGATGCAGTGCCACAGATAATTCTTACCTCTTGGCACTTTATTTGCAAGATACCCCTTTTTTTTAATTGGTTGTCCATCCTGACAAAACTATGAGCACTGGTCGAAAAGTCAGTTCTCTAAGAAAAATTATATACCCAATTTCAGGCCCAGTTGTCTGCATTTTCATATTATGAATCTGTCACATTTCGTTGACTTAAGAAATGTTTAGTGACCACCAACTGTATATCAGGCTCTCTGATAACTTGAAGGATACAGTGGGGGACAAGACAGAGCCTCTTCCCTTAAGTTGCTTATAGTGAGGTATTTAAGGCTCAAACCTGGATATTTATCACTGACAATAGGTAACCTCATCAGCATGCAAACAATTAGAAATAACTACTAAACAGTGATTGTTAAGGGTGAAATGGCATAGACCCTCAGTTACAGGAATTTGGAGTCATGAGAGACTGGCATAGTCAGGGAAAGTCTACAGAAGGTGGTGGGCTGAAAGGAAGAGGGCCACACAGGGGTGTCCCCTGTGTAGGGGAGCCCCACGAGCAAGGAGTGCGCCCGATAAGGAGAGCCGCCCAGCACAAAAAAAAGTGCAGCCTGCCCAGGAATGGTGCCGCACACACGGAGAGATGACACAACAAGATGACGCAACAAAAAGAAACACAGATTCCCATGCCGCTGACAACAACAGAAGCAGACAAAGAAGACGCAGCAAATAGACACAGAGAACAGACAACGGGGGGTGGGGGTGCTGGGGGAGAGGAGAGAAATAAATAATAAATATTAAAAAAAAAAAAAGGAAGAGGATGCCTTTCTGGGAAGGTAGAACAATGTGAGCAATATTCAGAGTGTGCTTAAGAGACAGTAGTTTAAAGCATTAGTCCCAAAGTGTGGTACATGGGCTAGCAGCAGCAACAGCATCACCTGGGGTCTTGTTGGAAATGCCAATCCTCGCCCACCTGAGAATTAGAATTAATTACTAAATTAGAAACACTGACTGTGAGGCCCAGCAAGCTGTAGTTTGACAAGCCTTCCAAGTGACCCTGATGCATGCTAATTAATGATTGAGAACCACTGGAGTAGAGCAAAGGGTTCTTGCATGGAAGTAGTGGGCAAAAAGCTTTGGAAAAGTAGTTTGGGAACTCAGAGTAGAGGACTAGAATGTCAAGCAACGAGTTTGTTTTTTATGCTGCAGACCAGAGTCACCATCTTGGGGCTCGAGTGCTGGATTTGGCCCATAGATATATTCTGTTTGCCCTGCACTGTGGTTTTTTGTTTGGGGGTTTTTAAGTAGAATCAATTGTCACCATTTAAAAACCAGCATATTTTACCTAAAAGTCTGTGCCTTCAACTTATCTTGAAAACTTAGAAGATCTGACAACGCTGGGCCTTCATTCCATCATGGCAGCGATTGACTGGAGCAGGAAGCAGCTGCCTCTTTAGTTGGAACACATGCTTTCCAGTTTATCACCACTCCATTGTTTACACGTTACTCACATTTCCTTCCTGATCCTTGCAGGTGTTTGCATTTGTAACCACTGCTGTGGGCAGTGGGAAATTGACAAAAGTTTTAAGAAGGGAAGTGATGTGATTTATCTGTTCATTAATTCATTCAACAAATGTTGATTATTGAAATAGATATTATATGCCAGGTTGTATTGCACTAAGTAATTAGTGTTCAAAGATGAGATACAGTCCCTGCCATGATGCATTTTACAATCAAGTGGGCAAATGATGAAAACAGCATTTGAGGAAGATGGTGCATGGTGGACCAGTTAAGAGGCTGTAACAGTCCAGATCTGAAGTAGTAAGGACCTGAATTTAGATGCATCAGTGGGAATAGGATGAAAAAAGAAATGGGAAGGTATTACCTTCGTAACAGATTGGAATATGGAAGGAGTGAAAGAGGACCATTTAGAGATAATGATTGTTTTGAGTTGAGTGTTAGGAAATTTGCATTATCATTAACAGAAACAGGCAAATAAGAGAATCCATTTAGCTCTCCAATGAGGGGTGGAGGGGTGGCAGGGCAGAGGGAGGGAGATTTAGAGATGCCAGTTTGAAGTGTCTCTTGTTTCAAGTTCAGTATATTGGCGTACATGTGTTTTGTTTTGTTTTTTTTTTTTAAGATTTATTTATTTATTTAATTTCCCCCCCTCCCCTGGTTGTCTGTTCTTGGTGTCTATTTGTTGCGTCTTGTTTCTTTGTCTGCTTTTGTTTCTTTGTCCGCTTCTGTTGTCGTCAGCGGCACGGGAAGTGTGGGCGGTGCCATTCCTGGGCAGGCTGCTCTTTCTTTTCACGCTGGGCGGCTTTCCTCACGGGCGCACTCCTTGCGCGTGGGGCTTCCCCACGCGGGGGACACCCTGCGTGGCACGGCACTCCGTGCGCGCATCAGCGCTGCGCATGGCCAGCTCCACACGGGTCAAGGAGGCCCGGGGTTTGAACCGCGGACCTCCCATATGGTAGACGGACGCCCTAACCGCTGGGCCAAAGTCCGTTTCCAGTGTTTTAAAAAATGAAACCAATAAAAATGTCAAGATTGCATGCTTAGGGGTAGACACCAACCCATGCCATCCTAGGATTTCGAGGAGACACATGGAAAAGTGTTTAAATTTAGTGAACAAAATATAGGAAGACTTTTCTTGGAAATGTTTGTTTTGGAGGCCCTATCATTAGAATTTATAACATTGTTACATGAGTCAATCTGTAATTCAAATTCTCTCTTGAATGTATAATCTTGAGCATTATATTGCAGAGGTAAGTTTAACTTTCTGGTGGAATAAAAACATCTATAAACTAAAATGCTTGAAGATATTTTCTGAGTATCAGTACCACCCTTCAGAATTTAAATCAAGTCTGGCTCTGTACTTGTGAGCTATCCCAAGTGTGACATATCATCATAACAGTAATGCTTTGTTGAAATAGTGGCCAAAGTTGTTCTTAAAATCTTATGTTTAAAGTGCTCATCCCTTTTTAATGACATAATCACATATGATAATAAGTGGCCGCTCATTGATCACAAGTAGTATTTAAGTTTTGAATAGCCAAAAAAAAATCTCACAAAATGCATAAACTAGATTTTATACACTTAACATGGATTAGCTCCTTAGTTACTACTCTGTACAGTTACATATGTACATTAACTCATATATTTACCGGCTTTTAGAGAGTATGACATTCTTTTGCTATTGAGCATTTTATAAGTCAGCTGGCTGGGTGGTATAAAAGTCTCTGAAGTTGTAGTCTGAATGAAGAGAAAGTATGGAAGGGAAGCAGATGTGGCTTAAATGATTGGGTTCCCACCTACCACATGGGAGTTTGTGGTTTGCTTCCCCGTCCTTCCTAAAGAAGACAGCTATGCTTTTTGAGCTTGTTTTCCTTGACACCATGCTATTATAACTTATTAAAGTTTTCATGTGCCTGACACCTTCAGTAAACCACCACTACCTAAAAAAAAATCTGTTGTGGGCTGTGTATCAGAGCCATAATTCTTAAGGGCTTCTTCAAAAGAATAAGTGCCATAGGCTTTGTGACTGCTGTTTGTTCTTCATAGACCCCTTTCCACTTACTGAAGCTCTCAGATATGAAGAAGAAAGAATTTGCCAGAAATCTGACCTACAGAAAATTGAGCTATTACTTGATATAGAATACCTTCAATTTTTCTATTCCTTCTGGGCTTTCCCCTTTGTTTTCTTCAATTGCTGTTACTTTTTTTTTCCCCAATAGCATTTTTTTTTGTAGTGTGAAGTTTAATACATTAAAAAAATTTTTTTTAAAGATACATAGATCATGCAAAATATTACATTAAAAAATATAAGAGGATCCCATATACCTCCACTCCCCTACTTTTTCAATTTGTAGAAGATGGATATGGATAATCCTAAAAGCAAGGTTCTCTCTTTACTCTGTTGTTAGTATGCCTACCTTTGATTCATTTTCTACATTTCTGTTTCTAATCTGTTTAGACTTTGGAAATCAGATGACCAAGTTCATCTCCTGACTCGTAGTCTAGTACTCTTGGGCTCTTTCTCCTCTTCTACACTTTTTTTTAAACATTTTATTTATTTTTATTTCCCCACTCTCTCATTGTTTTCACTTACTGTGTCTGTTCATCTGTTCATCTTCTTTCTTTAGGAGGCACCAGAAATGAAACCTGGGACCTGTGATGTGGGAGAGAGGCTCCTAATCGCTTGAGCCACCTCCGTTCCATGCTTTGTTGTGTCTTACGCTGTGCTTTTCTTCTTGTGTCCTTTGTTGCATCATCTTGTCCTGTCAGCTTGCAGCACCTGCCCATCATGCCAGCTCACCGTCCTGCTCATCTTCTTTTAAGAGCCACCAGGAACCTCTGCTTCCTGCTTTGTTGTTCTCTCATTATGTTTTTCTTCTTGGGTCTCTTGTTGTGTCATCTTGTGTCAGCTTACCACGCCTGCCTATTTCCAGGTGGCACCGGGGACCAAACTTGGGACCGTCCCATGTGGGAAGCAGTGACATAACCACTTGAGCCACATCTGTGCCCCTCTTCCTTCTCATTTTGATTTAACATGTTTGAAGCAGCTATTTTTCCATTGATACAAGAAAGGGAAAATATGTTTTTGCTTCTCTTCCCACTACAAGAATCAGCCAAATAATGCTGGTGCTTACAATTACTTTTCTGCAAATAAGTACCTCCCACAATGAATGTGGGCATGCACGCAGAGATAATTTATCACCTTAGCTGATCATCAAACATATTTGATCATTGGGGCATTATTAACTCCTTCCTGATTTATAGTATCTTCTTATCTAAAGGGCTTTTTACTCTTGATGAACGAGTATAGTAGTAAAGGCCTTGGCAATCATGAAGAAAGAGGCAGCAATAGTGACAGCTGTCCTCATGCAGTGATTATTATAGCTAAGTCAAGCCTGAAATAATAGTGAATGAAGACATGTACTGCCTGATCTCCTTTCAATAGAATACCCAAATGGTTTCATTATACAAATGGACCTTATTCATACTTGTCTAATGTTTTGATTAAATGGAATAAAGTACAGAAAGAAGTGATCTGTTTATAGGAAAGAATGTTATATTTATTGATAACTCCAGTACATCAATTCTGATTCCCTTATTGGGAGTTAGAGAATTTGAATTTAGGGATAGAGTGATCTCGGTTGGCCAGTCTTCTGATCTGTCAATCTAGTTTGGACAACGTGATCAAATCTTAAGCTGAGAGGCAAGGAACCTGTCCCCAACCAATGAGACAACTCACTATATTGTTGGGAAGTTCTTCTTGTTCAGTTTTTCCCCCTGTATTTTCATGTTCACAAGTCTTATTACAATTCCTTGGCAATAACCTAATGAAAGTTGACTTTTTTCCCTATAAATTATTAGTTTACGCATGTTATTCACCATTGCTATGCATATATATAACAGTATATATATATATATATATATAGTTAAGTATTCTCTAATTTCAGTTAACATTTTATTTTCTGATTGACCCCAGTTATAATCATCTTTAAGAGATGCATACAAAAAAACAAACTAGAAACATTTCAGCATCAATTCTTATTTCATATTTATTTGTAAATACTATTGAAAACAGTTATAATATCTTTGCCTATTACAAAATTCTACACTTGACTTTTCTACATCACTTCACAATCCTATGTTTTTATTTTATTTTTTTTAATAACTCATTAGGCAAAATTCTGAATTCATAGTGAAATTATGTTGTAAATCATTCTTTTTTGCATTTTATTTGCTTATTTAATAAATATCACTCTTGTATCACTGTTACAAATTACTCCATTAACACAGAATAACTACAATAACAATAAATCTACCTTAGTCTGCAGTTACACTCCCCTCTTATTTTTGTTCATCCCTCAATCTTGAGGGATTTGGGATAATGTTCACTCCGACTGCTTCAGGTTGACAGGGGACTTAGATATATGGGGCAGAGGAAAGGAATTATTTTGCTTGCCGTAGGAGATGCACCTTGTTTGGGGCATGAGGTGTGTTCATCATCTACATCTTGTTAGTTGTCTAGGACAAGCCCAGAGAACTGGAGAGTAGGAGTTGGCCCCAACTCTGCTGGGTTTCAGGGCTCAACCGGCATATGAATAATCTGAAGATTTAAGTCTGAGAAATATATTTAACAGGTACATTGAAAATTCAAATAAAAGGAGTAGAAGAATCATAATTAGGGAGTTATAAATGAGTATTCTCATTTATAAAATTAGATTTTCATATATTCCCAAATAAGGCCTGTGGAAGGGGTATTGGTTTCATGAGACTGACTTGCCTATGGTGTATGGATGTGCCTAGGGCCCTCGGGAGCACTTTGTTGAGGCTTTGTTTGCTGTGGCAGTTTGTGAAATCTGCCTGAGACCTGTATAAGTGTAATCCCCAGAATATCTTCCGACTTATTTGAAATCTCTTAGCCATAAAAACTCTATTTTATTTAATAGTTCCCCCTTTTATCAAGGTCTTTTTCCAAATGCATCACTGATTAATGTTTGGTGGTAATCCCTTGGTGTCAGGGAGGCTCATACCTGGGAGTCATGTTGTGTTGGGGAAGAGGGGTAAGGTAGTGGATTTATTTGCAGAGGGAAGCGAACTTGACTCAATGGATAGTGTCCGCCTACCACATGTGAGGTCCAGAGTTCAAACCCAGGGCCTCCTGACCAGTTTGGTGAACTGGCCCATGCGCAGTGCTGATGTACGCAAGGAGTGCCATGTCATGCAGGGGTGTCCCCCGTGTAGGGGAGCCCCATGCGCAGGCAGTGTGCCCCGTAAGGAGAGCCACCCCATGTGAAAGAAAGTCCAGCCTGCCCAGGAGTGGCGCTGCACACATGGAGAGCTGACACAGCAAGATGACGCAACAAAAAAGAGGCACAGATTCCAGGTGCCACTGGTAAGAATACAAGCAGGCACAGAAGAACACACACAGCAAATGGACACAGAGAGCAGACAACGGGGGGGGGGGGGGTGGGGGGGGGTGGGGAAGGGGAGAGAAATAAATAAAAATAAATCTTGGAAAAAAAAAAGAATTTAGTTTAGAGAGAGGCCACATGTGAGTAATGAGGTTTTCAGGAGGTAGCTCTTACTTAGGCTTTAATTAAAATTAGGCTTAGTTTCATTATTCCAGGAATAAGGTTCATAAGTGCAAGCGTTAAGGTCAAGTGCTCGTCATATTGACCTGTTTTCTTTTATTAGACAAGGCCTATATATTCCAGAGTTCTTTGCCATCTTATTTGAGAGAGTAGCAAGACTTCCCCAGGATGGAAGTTTAATATTTTGATAGCTACTGTGTGGGCCTCTATCTATCCAGAAAACATACTGATGACAAGAATACATTTATATCCCATAGAAGTATGCTTTAGGTGCATCTTCCCCCTATATACCACCCCACTATAAACATCCTGTACTAGTGACGTCAATACCTTTGTTTTTAAAAAATGTGTTTTGTGGAGTGGTTGTGGCTCAAGCAGTTGAACACCTGCTTCCCACATGGGAGGTCCTGGGTTCAGTTCCTGGTGCCTCCTAACAACAATAAAAAATAGCCGACAGACAAAAAAAAACAACTCAGGGAGCTGATGTGGCTCTCTGGTTGAGTGCCAGCTTCCCACATACACGGTCCCAGTTTCAATCCCCAGCCCCAGTACCTCAAAAAAAAAAAGTGTTTTTTAAAAAAATAACTTCAAACTTACAGGACAGGGTGGCGGACTTGGCCCAGTGGTTAGGGCGTCCGTCTACCACATGGGAGGTCCACGGTTCAAACCCCGGGCCTCCTTGACCCATGTGGAGCTGGCCCACGTGCAGTGCTGATGAGCGCAAGGAGTGCTGTGCCACACAGGGGTGTCCCCGCATAGGGGAGCCCGACGCTCAAGGAGTATACCCCATAAGGAGAGCCACCCAGCACAAAAGAAAGTGCAGCCTGCCCAGGAATGGCACCGCACACACAGAGAGCTGACACAACAAAGATGACCTAACAAAAAGAAACACAGATTCCCATGCCACTGACAACAACAGAAGTGGACAAAGAAGACACAGCAAATAGACACAGAGAACAGACAGCCGGGGTGGGGGGGGGAAGGGGAGAGAAATAAATAAATAAATCTTTAAAAAAAAAACTTACAGGACAACTGCAAAAGTAATACAAAGAGAAGTCCAACCTATCCCCTACCCAGATTTGCGGTTTTAGCATTTTGCCACATTTGCCCTATCAGTCAATCTGTTTATCCATGCATCTATCCTTTTTTCGAAATGTTGACTTTTAAATCTTTTTATTAGTTTTATTAGCATTTGACAAATGCCTGTTGTGTAATATTTCAGTGGAGTTTTTAAATCTGTGCCAGTTGTTAATCCTGTCAAATATCTCTTCAGTATTAATGCTACCATTGTGTGATTAGAAATTAACTTTTTCTGAATGTAGCTTGAAAAAAGTTTCTATCCTGTTAATATAAATATTTTTACTCTACATCTTCCTTGATTTAGTATTTAATTTCATTATTAGGCTTATTAATTATTAACTGACACCTCTAATCTTCAAAGCAAATATAATGACTCATTTTCTTTCTACTCTTTCCTGAATATATCTGACTTTTATTTGAGGTATTTAAATTCACTTTGATCTTAGGAATAAGCAGGATGTTGTACAAGTTATTTTTCAGACTTTAATGCTCTTAAATAAAATATTGAACTGTAACAAAAAAGTCCATATTGTTTTTAATTTTTAAGACTTAATATTACTGAATAATGTAATTTCTAGAAACAAGAAATATATAAATTGTGTTGATAGACACATATATACACATATATGAAGTAAAAGAACTGAAAATAAAATATGCAAATACTGATCATAACTTGTAACAGCCAGCCTCCAAGAAGACATCCAATGATCTTCCCCTCCTAATAGTCATGTCCTTGTGTAGACTCCTCCTACATTTCATCAGTGTTGGTCTGTATGACCAATAGAATGTGACACAATGATAGTGTAGGACCTACAAGGTTACATCATAAAATATATTGCTGCTTTTGCGTCGTTCTCTCTTGGATTGCCCACTGTGGAGGAAGCTAGCCACCATGCTGTGAAGACATTCCAAGTAGTGCTATAGAGAATTTACATGGGGAGGAACTGAGGCTTCCATTCAACAGCCATATCAACTTGCCAAACATTGAGTGAACTATCTACAGTCATTTGACTGTCACTCATGTACATGTTGACCATAATCAAATGAGAGACCCTGAGCCTAACTACCCAGCTAAGCTGCCCCCAAATTCCTGGCCCACAGAAACTCTGAGATAATAAATTTTAAGCTACTAAATTTGGGGGTTATCATGCAGCAAGAGATCACTAATAAAAAGCACACTAAAATATTTATTGGTTTGATAAGTAGAAGAGAATTTGGACAATGTAAACAATGTTTAATTTCTTACAGGTTTTTTTTCCCTGAAAGTTAGTTTATCACAGTTTTAGCAATGTGAAAGCATTTGTTTAAAGAAATTCATTTTAACTATAGATCTAAAGAGTCAGAAAAATAAAAGTTTCTCCTAAAACTAAAAATTAATATGACTAGATTAGGTATTCATTAGTCAATTACATTCTCTCTTAAAAATCTGTTTATCTTTGAAATGTTATTTCTCCTTTTTTATATCGCTTTGCAGTTTATTCCTCTTGTCACTTTCTATTAAATACCTAATATGTGTCCAGGGAATTGGGAGTAGGGAATGGGGAGTTATTTTTAAACTGTAAAGAGTTTCTATTTGGGTTGATTATAATGTTTTGGTAATGGATGGTGGTTATAGTACACAACATTGTGAATGTAATTAACAGCTCACATTTATATTTGAATGTGGTTAAAGGGGAACTTTCAGGTTGTACATGTTACTAGAATAAAATAGAAAAAAAAGACTGTACAACACAAACTCTATTGTAAACAATGAAATATAGTTAATAGTACAATTATTAAAAGTTATTTCATGAATTGTAACATGTACCACACTAATGCAAAGTGTTAATAACAGGGTGGTATGTGGGAACTCTGTAATTTATGCATGATTCTTCTGTAAATCTATAACTTCTCTAGTTTGAAAAAAAAAAAAGTATATTGGGCACTCTTCTAGGTGCTTGGGCTATATCAGTAACCAAAAAAAAGATTCAGGGAGCGGATGTGGCTCAAGCAGTTGAGTGCCTGCCTCCCAAACAAGAGGTCCTGGGTTTGGTTCCCAGTATCTCCTAAAGAAGACAAATAAACAGCAAACAGACATCAAAGCAAAACAATGGGCAGACATTGACCAAAAACAATTTGCATAAACAAGCGAACAGGGAGGATGTGGCTCAAGCAATTGAGTGCCTGCTTCCCACATGGGAGGTCCCGGGTTTGGTTCCCGATGCCTCCTAAAGAAAAAAACAGACAACGAGCAAAATGATGAGGGACCCGTTTCAGGGGCGAGAAAAAAGATTCCTGCTCCAAAACGATTTAATTACTCCAAAAAGAAAAGACCCCTTAGCAGTCACCTCTCAATCCCTCTGTTGTTCCCCACCGCTACATAACCACTAATCTAATTTCACCAAAGATTAACACACATCCTTTTTACCAATTCTGCCCAAGTTAACTACGTCAGCTTTCCATTCTCTAACCTCGTTCTGTGTGATCTTATATTACTTAGTTTCTTTAGCCTCAGTTTCCCATTTATAGAATGGAAATCTATTAGTAATCTCTACCTCATTGAATAGTGAGAGATTAAATGAGATTATCTAGGTAAAATACAAATACTTAACATAGTGCTTTGCATGCGCTAAGGCCTTAATAAAGATTAGCTACTTTTATTTTTATCATTATTTCCTATTTGTGATCCTTTGACCACCATCTTTCCCTCTACTTTAAATGCTTCTCTTACTATGCCCTTTGTGGCAGTTTGAAATTATTTTATGAATCCCAAAAAGAAAAAGATTATGTTTGTGAATGAATTCATTCCTGTGGGTCAGTGAGGTGTGACTCAGGTTGAGTCTTCACTCTTGTGCTGGGCTTTGTAAAAAATGAGACATGCAGAGACACAGATGCAGATAAAGGAAACTGCCATATTTGATTTTACCATGTGAGAGAAAAGACTCATTTCTCCCACAGCTGAGCTGCAAAGCCCCCAAGAGGCTCAAAGAGCTAAGGCCCAGGGAGGGATGAGCCATGTGCTGGATAGCTTGCAGTTGAACTTGGAAGAATACAAAACAGTTGAGACTGATAGGGTTGGCCCAGAAAGAGACAAGCTCTATGCCTGGTTTCTCTCAGCTGAGCTCAGCTTGGCAGAGATTTGCAGCCATCTTGCTTCACCATGTGGCAGCTGACTTTGGTGAGAAAGCACCTCTCACAGTGCCTTGAGTTGGACTTTTTACATACTTGGAACTTTAAGCTTTTACACCAAATAAATCCCTTTTATAAAGCCGAGATAATTAATGGACATGTATTTTCTTCTTACTGTAGTCTTTTAAAGGACAGGGCTGTAATAATTCCTGTTTGCATGGTATACTTATAAGTAGTAGTAGACAAGTGATTATTTCTGGAATAGCTAAACAAATGTACACATGAGTAAATAGGCTTTCTGGAACAGTAGCCCTAGCCCAGTGTGATGCATCGTGAGGGATTGGGAAAGGGTGTACTTAGTCCCAGTGCTCCTATCTGCATGCACTAGTGGTTCAGTTGTATCAGGTCCATTCAGGACACATTTACTGGCACATGCCAGGCTCTGTGCTTGGCTATGGGAGTACAAAGGATATCACGCTATCCCACCTTAGATACTCTTTAGATAGTAAGGCTTCCAGAGCTCTGCCCTTTGCACTGAGTTTGTGGATCCCAAGCTATATCTCCAAATGAGGCATTGCTCACTGATGAAATCAGTTCCAAACTTATCTATCAGACCCATTTTGGTTTTGCTTGGCTTGGCTAATTGATATGCTGGGTGGTTTGGCTGTGTCCACAGTTCAGCTTATTTAAAAATATTCTAGTTACATATTAAACTTGCCTTATGTTTAATTTTTAACCTTATTAAAGCCAGTTTTGCTACACAGCTCAGAAGAATTGACAGTGGGTACTTTGACATTTAAATGTTCTCATACCTTTGGGTGGAGCTTTCTAGTCACCTATCCCTTTCCATTTTTCACTGTTGGGAAATGCTGTCATTTTACCCAAGTCAATGAATGTTGATGATTGCTTAGGGAGGGGATCACAAATAACAATCAGGTGTTGCCATGGAATTGTATGAAGAAAATAATTTCACTTCTTTTGAAATCTGATCCATGCCTCCGTTACCATCCTTTCTCATACCTGTCCTTTTTACTGTGGTATGTACCTTTATATTCCACCATACTGAACTCCTAATGCTTGAAGTTCTCAGAATCTCTTGCATCACTTCACCAGGATAATTCCTACCTCTGATTTAAGACCCACTTTAGGCCTCTCATCCCTCAAGAAGTCTTGCCCTGTCTACCTCCCCACCTCATCCTTTCCCTTCCAAGCGAGTTACTTGCCTCTCAGATCTGTTCCTGTGGTACCCTGTCTGTATTTCTGTCAAGAACTTACCACAGTACATTGTGGCTGTTGGTTTACTTGACTGTCTCTTCTAGTAAGCTGAAGTCTCCTCAAGTGCTAGGCCTATATCTGATTCCTCTTTGTATATCCAGAACCTAGTACAGTGTGGTATATATTAGACACTCAGTAAATTCATTGGACAATTAATGCCCAGCTTTCTAAATTCAACTCGGGGATAAAAGCTATTAAGAAGTGCTTTTTATTTTTCTACTGCTGGAAGTTGCAAAAACAATACAAAGTTCAGTTCCTGAGCAACTTCTTTGCACTATGAACAAAAGTTCTACAAATTAGAACTTAACTATCATAAAAGCAGATGAACCAGATAATCATATGAACCCCGAGACAAAGTGGATAAGGGAGGAGTGAAGGATGAAAAAGGAAGTGAGTTAGCAAAATGACGTGCAGTTAGGTACAACAACTAGCACAAAGGTGAATGACGCTACTGAATCTAGCTTGATTTAGAAGAGTTGAAATAGGATCAAAGAGCAAAAGGCAACCAGTAGTGAAAGCAAAGATTCACAGGCAGTAGGCAGACACAAGCAGGTGAGCACCCATGGGGCATGGGTCTACTGGGAATGTGATGCTTTGTGGTAGGAGTGGGGAGGATGAAGTGTTACTACAAGTTATAAAGATACACTGAAAAGGCTTTCGTGAAGATAGGCATAGTGACAGACACTGGCCAGCACAAGAGTCCTGAAGGGAAGGGATGAAAAGAAGGCTTTGTTATGAGGAGGAGATAGTGAGCAAGATTAATTCTGAAAAGATTGGATTTAAAAGTACCAATGTATACTCCCAGGTCTAAAAAATTACCTTGATTGTCTCTGCATTAGTTTGAGTAGCATACAAATCTTTTTATTTGACATTTGGAAAAGCTTGGATTCATGGTCTTCCAGCAGGTTGGTAAGTAATCTCTTTTTAGAGAGAAGTCAGGTATTATATTCTTGGTAAATGGTTGGAGATCTAGCAACTGAGTTATTGGATCACTCTTCACTGCTTCAGAGTATTTATTCAAACACCTTCTATGTCTTAGCACTGTTCCAGGTGCTAGGAATACATTAGTAAACAAAATAGAAATCCCTGCTCACATGGTGTGTGGGAGAGGAGCAGGGAATAAGAAAAATAAAAGGAGTTAGAAGGTTTGTTAGAAGGTGAAAGGTACTATGGAGAAAAACGGGGAAGGAAGGTAGAAAATGTGCAAGTGGTCTGGTGGTGGTTACAGTTTTAAATAGGTGGGCAAGGAAGGTCTCACTGAGAAGGTGACATTTGTAAGCAAAGCCTTACAAGAGTGAGCAAGCCATGTAGGCTGGGTCATGTAAAATAGCATGCCATTCTGTATACTCTAAATTGTAAGTCATTCTAATACTATTTTAAAAGTTGCTAATTGTAAAGAAATTTGAGATTGGGAGTGATGTTAGGAGATTGGAGTTGAGAGCAGAAAAGTCTTTTGACATGTTCATGCTTTGCTTTATCAAATCTAAAATGTACTGTCTGGTTTTAAGCTGAATTCCTGGTAAATGACTGCAGTTTCCACTCCATGAAAACAGTTATCCGGTATGTACTTTTTCCTTGAAATCTCTTTTGGAAGAAAAACAGATATTTGCTTAATGGAAATAGAAACTGGAAAGGTTTTTCAGAAACCACAGTAAGATGAAAATGTGAATGATTCCTGAAGAAATTGCTGTGAAATCAGTCACAGAGATGGAAGAAGGCTGGTGACTGGAGCACTTCTAAATGGAATGCTTCCTAGGGGAGAAAAGGGACCAAGTGGTGATTGT
Organism: Dasypus novemcinctus; assembly: GCF_030445035.2. Taxonomy (NCBI): domain Eukaryota; kingdom Metazoa; phylum Chordata; class Mammalia; order Cingulata; family Dasypodidae; genus Dasypus; species Dasypus novemcinctus. The sequence goes on from NC_080675.1 coordinate 34,726,799, forward strand.
GGACAAATACTCAGAGAATCCAAAAAGGTTGTTTCTGATTTTGGTTATTTTAGATTGATCTACATGATCAGACAGCCCATTTACTGTAAAAGAAGCAGCAGCCATAGGGAGTGATTTGAGATGTGAGTATGTATCTGGCCAGGTAGCGCGCATGTTTTAGTGGTTGATTTCCTGGGGTAAAGTTTCCTTTGAGGTTCTAAAAAAGTGAACAAAGCTGTTTGTTCTTTTCCTAGCCAATTTCTCTCTTTCTTAACTTCAGGATAGAAGCTCAACCTTGTATAGTTTGCAAATTGATGATTCGAATTCTGGCTTTGTAGTACCTCAGAACAACTCTAGTTAATTATTTTCAAGTTCCAAATACAATAAACTTCAAATTTGCTTTATTTTATTTAATATATCATCTGTGGGGAGGGAAGCATTTTAATCAGATAAGCTCTTGGAGATCAACAAACTTGAGAAAGATTGAGAATCCTTGATCCATATGCCAAGTATATCAAGTATTCTGCTAGAGATAAGGGGATTGGGAAATAGAAATTTCAGAATTAGATCTTGCCACTTAACCAACAACTGACTTATACAAGAATTCGAGGGGTGAAAGCTGGATTAAAAGACTCAAAACTGTCTTTAAGAGGCTATTAAAGAAACCTTAAATTTTAGAGACTAATCTGTCATTCTTCAATAATACCAGGGAAAAAATGCAGCCTAGAGCAGTGGTTCTTAACTGGGAGCATTTGGCAATGTCTGGAGCCTTTTTGGGTTGCTGTACTTGGGAGAGTTGCTCTGAGCATCCAGTGGGTAGAGGTCAGATGCTAAACATCCTTTCATGCAGAGGCCAACCCCCACAACAAAGCATTAGCCAGCTTCAAATGTTACTAGTGCCACGGTTGAGAAACCCTGATGCTGACAAATTCCAGTTCTCCTCAGCTGACAGGATCTTAGGGAACAGCCTGAGCTCTACAGCAGGCCAACTACAATCACCAAAATATACAACACTTATTTTTTGTTTGTTTCTCATTTAATGACCCTCCAGGAAAATTGGGGGTGTGGATGGGGAGAAAGTGTTCATTATTCCATTGAGCGCTACTATATTAGGCAAAGGGGTGCTGATGCAAAGTACCTGAAATCTTTTGGCTTTTATAAAGGATTCTTATTAGGGGTAAAAGCTTACTGTCCCAAGGCTGTGGAAAGTCCAGCTCAAGGTACCATAAGAGGTACTTTTTCACCAAAGTCAGCTGCCATGTACTAAAGCAAGATGGCAGGCGATCTCTGCTGGGTTTCAGCCTTCCCCTCTGGGCTTCCTGTATCATTCTCAGGTCTCTTTCCAAAGTCATCTGTAAACTATGAGGCAAATGGTTCATCTCTCCCTGGGGTTTAGCTGTTTGAGACTTCTCCTTTCTGTCACGTGGCAGGATCAAAATGACAAAAGTTCACACCTCTTCCCATGTATCTTCTTGAGTAAGTGTCCATTTATATTGGCCCACCAAGGGGGGAGGAGGGAGGGAGAATCAACCTGAGTTAGGCCTTACTGATATAGCTCAATCAGAAGCCCTAGATTGATTTTATCAAGTCAGAGGCTCCTCACTGAACTTAATACAATCAAAGGGTATCACACCAGAGGAATAGATTAGTTTACAAACATAATCTTTCTCCTTTGAGATTCATATAATAATCTCAAACTGCCACAACTACCAAGAGTTTTTATCATAGACGTCAAAAACATCTAAACTCACTGTATTGCTTCATTGCAGGATGCTGAAAAAGAAAAAAGACTTAAAAAAAAATTCTTTTCCAGTGTGATGGTTAATTTCATGTGTCAACTTGGCACTAAGTTATGGTGTTTTAGTTGTTTGGTCAGGCATTGGTCTCCTCTTTACTGAGAGGGTATTTCGTAGATGAGATTTGCACCTATACTTAGTTGATTGCATCTACAATCAACAAAAGAGATTGCCCTCAGCATTGTGGCAAGAATCTTCTCCAATCAGTTGGAGGTCTTAAAAGCCTAAACTGAGGGTTTCAGAGGTCAGAATAATTTCGGCCTTAACTTTAGCATTGGCTCTTGCCAGACTTTCTAGCCAACCAGCTTCCCCTAGGGACTTTGGTATAAAAACTTCAACATCACCTTTATCCATGTTTCCAGCTTGTGGACTACCCTGTGGAGTTCAGAATTATCAGCCCCGACAGTTGCATAAGCCAATTTCTTACAATAAATATTTTTTTTTTGGGCGGGGGGCGGGGTTCATTATAAAGGGTATTTATTTGGGGTAGGAGCTTATAGATACCAGGTCATAAAGCATAAGTTACTTCCCTCACCAAAGTCTGTTTGGAGCCAGATGGCTGCCGACGTCAGCGAGGGTTCATGCTTCCTGGGTTCCTACGTTCCTGGGGCTTGTTTTTCTCTGGGTTCAAGGTTCCTTCCTTCCTGGTGCTGGCTTCTCTTTCCTCTGGGTGCTGTCTTCCCGGGTCTTCAGCATCAAATGCTAACATTAGAAAAATCTATAATAAATCTCTTGATGATAGGTAGGTAGGTAGATAAATTCCACCCCCTCCCCCCAAATACTTCCTGTTGGTTCTGTTTCTCTGGAGAACAGAATAACACATCCAGTGTTAAATAACAACTCTGTTCTTTCTGCTTTTCATAACCTCAGTCCTGGGTAAACACTAAGAGAATGTTACATAATATTTGAAGAGTTTGTAATTAAATCGCTCCCCCCCCCAAAAAAAAAACCCACAAAACCTTATATGCAGGGAAGCAGATTTGGCTCAACTGATAGAGTATCCACCTACCATATGGAAGGTCCAGGGTTCAAGCCCAGGGCCTCCTGACCTGTGTGGTAAGCTGGCCCATGCACAGTGCTGATGTGCGCAAGGAGTGCTGTGCGACACAGGAGTGTCTCTGTGTAAGGGAGCCCCATGCACAAGGAGTATGCCCCCAAAGAAGAGCTGCCCTGCGCAAAAAAAGCACAGCCTGCCCAGGAGTGGCGCCACACACACTGGGAGCTGACACAGCAAGATGACGCAACAAAAGGAGACACAGATTCCTAGCACCAATGACAAGAATGCAAGTGAACACAGAAGAACACACAGCAAATGGACACAGCAGATAATGGGAGTGGGGGTGGGGGAAAAGGGAGAGAAATAAATAAAAAATAAAGCTTTAAAAAAAACCCTTATATGCACATCTGTGGGTGTTTGTGTTTAAAATCTCATTTGTTTTACTAATTATGAGGAAATGTAGGTGTGGCAAGCTCTTATTCCCAGGTTACAGATGAAGAAATGTCATCTCAGAGAAGCTAAATTTCTTGTCCAAGATCTCTAGTGGGTCTGAAACCCAGGCCTCTGACCCCAGATTTTGTGCTCCTTTCGCTGTGTTCCATCTACCCTTATTCTGGGTTTTCAATAGTGTTTGTATCCAACCAACCATAATACACAAATATAAAATAATGCTGTACACGCTTAAGTTTTTTGTCTCTATTAATGATGCATTAAGAAATATGGACATGGGAACAAGTGTAGACAGTGGTTTGAATACCTGCTTCCCATGTTCAGGGTCCTGGGTTCAATCCCTAGTACCTCCTAAAAAAAAAAAAAAGAAATATGGACAGTAATTTGCCCTAAGGGAGGTATTTGGGAATCAAGGGAAAAGAAAACTTGGTAAGAGTTAAGACTTATTTCTGAACCTCATTTCAGCAGTGACCTGCTTTATGACTTTCCTCTAATCTTCTAACCTGTCTGTCTTAATTTGCCTATCTGCCCCAAGTTCTTTAGGGGATGACATAGCCTGAAACCTGTGAAGGATGTTTAAAAACCATAATGATATATTTAAGTGTTTTATTTTTTTAAATATACCGCTTCTGTCCTTCTCAGTGGCACCGGGAATCTGTGTTTCTTTTTGTTGCGTCATCTTGTTGTGTTAGCTCTCCGTGTGTGCGGTGCCATTTTTGGGCAGGCTGCACTTTCTTTTGTGCTGGGCGGCTCTCCTTACGGGGTGCACTCCTTGCGCATGAGACTCCCCTGCGGGGGGACACCCCTGCGTGGCAGGGCACTCTTTGCGTGCATCAGCACTACGCATGGGCCAACTCCACACGGGTCAAGGAGGCCCAGGGTTTGAACCGTGGACCTCCCATGTGGTAGGTAGATGCCCTATCCATTGGGCCAAGGCTGCTTCCCTTTAAATGTTTTTAAGTTGTTGATTTATTTCCTTAAAATGTGGTTGTATGTGGAAGCCACTGGCAATATTGCCCATCACAGACTAGTAGACCAGTGGCCTGATTTTAGAAGACCACAGACACCCAAACAGAAGGGACTTTATAACTTCTCAGTAGCTTTTTAACTGTAATTCAGAAATTGAAGCTTCTTAACCATCAATAAAAAGAAAGAAAGGAATAAAGTTAGTTTATGATTGAAAGACAAAAATTGTATAAATGGAAAGAAGAGATCTGTTAGACTCAACCATAAAAGCAGGATGGCAGAAACCCTTGAGTACGTGAGAGCCACCCTACAATTAAAAGCAAAGCATGGGAAAATTTATTTTAAATTGCAGTTTCCTTTTGGAACCAGATACTTTTTAGAAAAGGTGCTAAGAGCCTTCACCACCCTGGTTTAGCTTGTTGTACCAGTTACTAGAGAAGGAGCACCTTGGGGACAGGGGCGGGATTTCTACAATGCATATTACTTTTCTTACAGGTGTTAACAAAAAGGCCAGCTGATCTAACCTTGTGTGTCTTTGTTCTATAAGCCACTGCAGATCTGTGAGCGGCACTGCTTCTGCAACAAAAACCCAGACCCATCATATCTTGGGGAGAGAATGGCCACTTCCTGGGGTGCAGCCTTTTTCATGCTGGTGGCATCCTGTGTTAGCAGCACTGTCTTCCACAGAGACCAGTCGACTTGGTTTGAGGGTGTCTTCCTGTCTTCCATGTGCCCCATCAATGTCAGCACCAGCACCTTGTATGGAATTATGTTTGATGCAGGAAGCACTGGAACTCGAATTCATGTTTACATTTTTGTGCAGAAAATACCAGGTGAGTGCAACTGGTAACCTCACCAGAGTTTCTGTAAATCCACATTTTAATATCTCTTTCTAGAAAAAAACATGCTGAGGGAGTGTGCTATGACTCTCAGAATCTTTAGATGGTGAATGTCAGACATACTTTGGACTATAATTGAACACATTTGGCTTAATTTAATGTGAAATTAAGAGCAATCTGGGATTCTTGAGTCTGAAATGCGTATGTTTGAGGAATATACCTATAATCTGCCCTTCCTCTTTTCTAAAGGTGGTTACTATTCCAAGAGTCCAGAATATTGAGCCTTGGGTGAAGCGCTTGGGACTGGTCTGGGGTGAAGGGTCACATGGGTGACCACCATCCTTGGAAAAGGGGCTGAGGGAACCCTGAGGTAGATTAACTTTTTCTGAGTTTTCATTGTTCTTCAGATTACATGTAGCACCTGGGGAGAGGAGTGGGTGTTAGGTGGCCACTAGAGAAATGGCAGAGGGGCCCTTAAGCATTGCCTCTTATTTTCTCTGCCCCTTGCTCAGTACTCCTGTAAGACATTCCTCACAGATGGGATAGTTTGGAATACCTTAGGGGAACAGCCGGTTAATCTAGTAGGTCATTTGAACGCTTATAGAGTCTGATTACTGAAGCAGCCTAACTTTTGGTAATCAACCATCTCTCTTCTATTTTGTGTTTCTATAGGACAGCTTCCTGTTCTAGAAGGGGAAATTTTTGAATCTGTGAAGCCAGGACTTTCTGCTTTTGTAGATCAACCTAAGGAGGTGAGTTTCTTACAATTTATACATTACGATTTTAAATGCCTTGCTCACTTCACCACACACTGCTGTTAAATATCTCCTGTTTTTCATTAATGACATTGAGATCATGTGTGAGATCAGTTTTCTAGCCTTACTTAATCTCCTGAGTAACAGTAATTCTATACCCTAGGATCACCAGGGCTTGGTTGGAAAGAGGCCAGAAAATAGTCATTGTGCAGGAATAACACCACATTTAATTGGATTATACCCCTGTGTATTTACTGTGTAAGATTTTAAGTTGAAGCCATCACCTGCATTATTCAATGTAGACGAAGAAGATGGATTTGAAGTTCTATAGAGTATGAGGTATAAACTTGGAGGGCATGTAGACGTTATTTCAGGGTTTATGTGAACCCTGTACTGGCTTGCATCAGCAAGTACAGAACCATGATGGTATTCTAGAAATTAGGTAAGAATGTACGATGACAAAAAATCTTCAGTAGTAGAGCATGAACAGGGAATTTTGTGGTGGCTGTATTTCACATTTGAGTACCCACAACATGCTACACCCAGGGTGGTGGAGTTCCCATGGAAGTAAAATAGAATAAGGCAGAATAGTGAACTTTGGTCACAAATATAAAAGTATTATTCAGTATCAGCATAATCATTAACTAAAGAAGCATAATTAATCATTAACATAAATGTTAAACTAGTTTGAGCTTGAGGAACTGAGCAGTATTTTATTTTCTCCATTCACTGTTATAGAATGGTATGAAATGAAAAATTTGCTGGAAAATTAGGATTTTGACCTTTAGAAAAGAGAATTGTGGTTACTAACAATAATGATTAAGAGATTACATGTTTTTTGTTTTTTTTTAATATTTATTTATTTAATTTCCCCCCCTCCCCTGGTTGTCTGTTCTTGGTGTCTATTTGTTGCGTCTTGTTTCTTTGTCCGCTTCTGTTGTCGTCAGCGGCATGGGAAGTGTGGGCGGCGCCATTCCTGGGCAGGCTGCTCTTTCTTTTCACGCTGGGCGGCTTTCCTCACGGGCGCACTCCTTGCGCGTGGGGCTCCCCCACGCGGGGGACACCCTTGCGTGGCACGGCACTCCTTGCGCGCATCAGCGCTGCGCATGGCCAGCTCCACACGGGTCAAGGAGGCCCGGGGTTTGAACCGCGGACCTCCCATATGGTAGACGGACGCCCTAACCACTGGGCCAAAGTCCGTTTCCCAAGATCACATGTTGTTAGACTGGATATTCACTTAGGGAAACAGTAGATTAAAATTTTTTTTTCATTTACCGTAAATTGAGCACCTACTGTATACCATGCATGAAGGTGCTTGTGATGCAAAAATGAACCTGTCATGTCTGACCTTGAGGTCAGAAAAAGTGTAGCAAATAACAGCTACAGTGAGTATGTGTGTGGCACCTGCACACACACTCCCTCTTCTCATGCTCACAATGTTTTGTGGTATGAGGGGCATCTCCCTTCTCATAGCTGAGGAAGTCAAGCCCAGGAAGGCCAAGTGACCTATGGAAGGCCTCAGGACTAATAAGTGAGTCTTCTGACTCCAAATCCTGTTTCCTTCACAACCCAGCTTTCTAACCTAAAGCTAATTTATGAGACACACAAAATGACAACTAAGATGACCACACTTTATAAAAGAATAGTTTTTATTAAGAATCATCAGAAGGAGAGAAGTTTTCCTTTTTCAAAGTAGTCCACTTCTCTGGTTTCTGCTCCTGCCCCACCTCACTCCTGTTGATCTCCCAAAGCACATTGAGAGAACAGACCAGTGTCACTCATAGGACCCTTTGCTGGATGAGCAGGTCTTCTCTTTTGAAGGGTGCCAAGACTGTTCAAGAACTCTTGGAGGTGGCCAAAGACTCAATCCCCCGAAGTCACTGGAACAGGACCCCAGTGGTCCTGAAGGCAACAGCAGGACTGCGCTTACTGCCAGAACACAAAGCCCAGGCTCTCCTCTTTGAGGTAATTTTTGAAATCTTCTGTGTCTTGGATAATTCTGTCTTTTTCCCTAAACAAATGTTTTTCTTTATAGGAGTTTAGCTGTGTGGAATGGGACTGCTACTCTTACTTTAGTTGCTTACTTTAGTTATTGTTCAGCGTGATAGTGACTCTGGGCTCTTGCCATAGCTAGTTACTTCACATTTTTAAATATTGCTCTCAAATTTATAGAAATGTGTAAAGTTCTTCCTGTCCATGATATCCTTAATGCTCCTAACTTACTAAAAGGAGAATCATAGAAATGTTTTTTAAAATATGTTTTTATTAGAGAAGTTGTGAACTTACATAGAAATGTTTTTAGCAAATTTATTGAGGGATAATTTATATACAATAAAAGGTACCTATTTTAGGTGTACAGTGTAGTGAGTTTTGACAAACGTAGAAGTTTCCTTATGCTCCTTTGCAGTCAGTTCCCCCCACCCCTCAAAGCAGGCAACCATTGATCCGCTTTCTCTCACTATAAATTAGTTTTACTTGTTCTTTTTTGTTTGTTTGTTTTTTGTTTTTGTTTTTTTATTGACTTTGTAATAATATTACATTAAAAATATATATGTGAGGTCCCATTCAACCCCACCCCCCCACCCCCCCTCTCCCCCCCCAACAACACTCGTTCCCATCATCATGACACATCCATTGGATTTGGGTTTTACTTGTTCTTATGTTTTTTTTTTTATTTTTTTTTTATTTTTTATTTTTTTAAAGATTTATTTATTTATTTAATTTACCCCCCTCCGCTGGTTGTCTGTTCTTGGTGTCTATTTGCTGCGTCTTGTTTCTTTGTCCGCTTCTGTTGTCGTCAGCGGCACGGGAAGTGTGGGCGGCGCCATTCCTGGGCAGGCTGCACTTCCTTTTTCGCGCTGGGCGGCTTTCCTCACGGGCGCACTCCTTGCGCGTGGGGCTCCCCCACGCGGGGGACACCCTTGCGTGGCACGGCACTCCTTGCGCGCATCAGCGCTGCGCATGGCCAGCTCCACACGGGTCAAGGAGGCCCGGGGTTTGAACCGCGGACCTCCCATATGGTAGACGGACGCCCTAACCACTGGGCCAAAGTCCGTTTCCCTGTTCTTATGTTTTATATGCTGTATTAGTCAGGGTTCTCTAGGGAAACAGAATCAACTAGAGATATCTGTCAAGTCAATGGTGACTAAAGTCCATAAATGCCCTTGTATTACAGTTAGCCCAGTGCTTGCTTGACCAAACAACTGGGCACAGTTACCTGGCCAGGTTGACACATTAGCCTAACTAATATAAAACTTAGACATGAGAGCTATATTATTGGGCTATATTTATGGAGAGTCAAGAGTGTTTGTATGAGATCTTCATTCCCAAATCCTACAGTAGGATTCCAGAGGTCTGAATCTAGGGCTCTCTCTAGACTCTTGAGGCCCTAGCCCTGTGCAGAATCTGACAGGGCCGGTGGCAGAGTACCCCAGCCCTTAGGCGTGAGCGCCTCCACCAGGAAGCTAACCGACCTGTGGAATTTGGAAGGTTGGGAAGCCACCCAGGCCCACCTCTTCTCTACCATCTGAGTTCATCTACTCATCTAACAAATGGAATGGGAAAGGGTCCTCCCAGCTTCCAGTGTGTGTCCAGTAAAATTCATCAGGTATTTTGTTTTCAGTTACAGTATCCTGATTTGAGCTGGTAGTGTTAAATGTATGGCCTTTCCTAGACCCAGATGATTTGGTTTCAGTTAAAGCCAAAGGAATCCCTGTGTTTTTGTTTTTGTAAGAAACTAGTAATGACTTGCCTGGTTCCCTAGTTTCTTGGGAGAGAGGGAATGAGTTCTGCTAAAATTGTATTATTGGGAAAGTAGTTTTCTAAGCCTTATAGGACATAGCCAGACATAGAAATCTGCCTTATTGTCTTAGGGAATCCAGATTTTTCCCTCTTTTTCAGGTAAGGGAGATCTTCAAGAAGTCCCCTTTCTTGGTACCAGATGACAGTGTTAGCATCATGGATGGATCTTATGAAGGTGGGAAAAATGTTGATACTGTTCTAGGGGAAAGGAGTGGGGTCAGGGCCAACTCCTGATTAAAGGGACTGGGAACAGGGTTGGAGGTACTGAAGAAAAAGGAGAAAAGGAAGGAGAAACAAACCTGTGGGAAGGAAAGAGCAGAAAATGGAAGGACAGGGAAGATGGGAAAAGTGTGACCTATACATGAAAGGTAGAGAGAAAAAGAACAAAGGTGGGGCCATGAAGAGGGGGAAAAGTGCTCTAGGGTATAATCATTGTCTTTCTTTTTTTAGGCATATTAGCCTGGGTAACTGTGAATTTTCTGACAGGTAATACATTCTCAAGTTTATCTGAAGATCTTAACTGGGTTTCATACATGGGCAGAAGAAGAAAAATTCCTTTCTTGCTTGCTTGTATTGTTTTTGTGTTTTTTTGTTTTGTTTTCTTTCTTCAAGAAAAAGGGGGGTGGGTGGCAGGGGGAGAAATGAGAGGAAGCTAATGCTCACAACCTGACTTCAAGGCCTCAACTGCAGGAGGAGTCCTTCTAGATTGGTGTTTGCCTGCTACTCTTTGGGGACAGGGAGCAGTGGTGTATTTATGGAATACTACCCTTATACCACAAGGACAGGAGAGAATTTGCAGGAAGGGTGTTGGGCTGTCCAGACTGCAGAGGATGTTCAGAGCTGGCTCTCTTTCACAGGTCATTTGTATGGCCACGGCCAGGAGACTGTAGGGACCCTGGACCTGGGGGGAGCCTCCACCCAAATCACGTTCCTGCCCCAGTTTGAGGTGAGTCATTTACTTGATGGTCTGAGTCACAACACTCTTGTAGATATATCATGGTACCCAAGAAGGGACGTCCCATTCTCAGACAGCAAGCCCTACCATGAAGAGGCTGAATAGATTCAGCTAACTACTGAGTGAACTTACCCATTCGTAGTCTGAGCCCTCTCAACGTTCAGAGTCCCATTGACTCCCCAAGCCTTGTGGAATTAGTTGCTTAATCTGTCTCCTTCATCTCTGATTTTTGGAGGGCAGGGCGATGATGATGGTGATAACATTTTCAGATAATTGCAGATCCTGAATAGTCTTTTTCATTTTTCTGATTTGCAGAAAACCCTGGAACAAACCCCTAGGGGCTACCTCACTTCCTTTGAGATGTTTAACAGCACTTATAAGCTCTACACACATAGGTGAGGAGGGGGATATGGAGGTACTGTAATAGTTCATGTTGAATGAGTCTCCTAATCTTTCAAAGCATTTTCACATCTGTTGTATCTAATTAGTCTTTGCTAATCCCCTAAAGCCTATCAACTGAAACCCAAGGAAACCCAAGACATTTAACAAAGCCAGAAGGACCAAAGAGGTTTCTCTTGATTTGGCCTCAAAAGTTTGTAACTTAAAAACTAAAAGTATTCTCTAGAGGGAGGACATTCTGAAAAGTCTCAGCCAAAGCTCCATGCCAACCTTTTTGAGCTGGCCTTTAGATGTTCAAATCCAGCTAAGATAATGAGAGCTTTTCTGGGAATGGTTCCTAGGATGGGATCCTAGGAACTGTCACTCTTGTCTGGCCTTTAATTCATAGCTTGGGGAATTCTTACTGCATAACCTTGATCCAAACTGCAGAAGTTGCCACTTTTGGCATCATGAAATGAATAGGTCAAAGAGACAAAACAAGGTTTTCATTCCTCCAGTGGGAGTCAGGGAAACACTCTCTTGTTATGAATGCTGTATTTCTTTTGAAAGAAGGTAGCCTTTAGTTGGAGAACTTCAGGGTAGCATGAAATTGGTAAATCCTGTATTTTACAGTTACTTGGGATTTGGATTGAAAGCTGCAAGACTAGCAACCCTGGGAGCCCTGGAGGTGAAAGGTTCGTCTGGGTGCCTGTTCTGGATTGGGGTTGGTGAGAGTGACACTGCTACTCAGCTTGCCTGTCAACAACTTTTCCATTCCTTGGCAGTGATCCTTTTGGAAGAAGGGGTTCCATTGAATTGGGAAGCATGGGTCATGTAAAGGACATAAGAGTAAATCCTTTTTTTACTTTATAAGTTCACATGTTTGGGTATACATTATTAACCATTTTTAGAATAAGATCTACTTGTATAGGGAGACAAGCCTGTGATCAGGAGGCTGAGTATCTGTAGAAATTCAGATTGTGAAAAAGAGTGAATTTGACAGGAGCTTGCTTAAGCCCGTAGCTTTACCTGGGAGGTGCAGGTAGCAGGCTCTGCTCCACTAGTAAGGAGGAGAGACTGAGCCCTCCAGCCATCTGTTTACAGTTGGTGGAAGGATTAGGAACCCAGCTTTTGGAGTCAGCAGACCTGGGTTCAGTCCCAGTTTTGTAATTTGGAACAACTTACTTAACCTTTCTCTGTTCCTTTTCTTACCTTAAATGAGATTTTGCCTTTAATGCACTTTGTTCAGTGCCTGGCTTAGAGTATGCTATTGTGATGATGATTGTATAGCATTTCAGTTTACAAGGCATCTTAAGTGTGTTTCATTTAAGCCTCACAATAACCAACAAGGAAGGTAAGAACAGGAAATTTTAGAAAGGAGGAAACTTAATCTCTTGTGGGTTTTGGATTTCTTTGTGAATGAGGAGAAAGTTATGGGTCCCTCTGCCAAATGTATCTGAGCACAAAAATCTACCTGTACTTTGAGGTGGTTTGCCAACTTGACAAAACCCACCTGTAAGCCTTGAGTTAAGAATTCCTGTCCTAGGACATAGCTCCACAGAACTCATCTCATAAGACTTTAAGGTCCAGCCACCGTTGCGATTCATTTCACACCTCCTGGCTTCTTGCTTTCCTTGCTCCCACTCATTTGCATCTTGCTTCTTACAGCTTTGTGCTCTGGTTTCTTTCAGGGACTGATGGACAGACTTTCCGAAGTGCCTGTCTACCAAGATGGCTGGAAGCAGAGTGGGTCTTTGGGGGTGTGAAATACCAGTATGGTGGCAACCAAGAAGGCAAGGAAATTTTTTTCCCCCACTGGTTGAAATTACCTTCAGAATAGAAGTTCTGGAAGAGTCCTGTAAGGAAATTTTTCCAGAGCTCAAAAGAAGCTTGTTATTTGTAGGGAACTCATTCCAAATAAATCTTGGTATGTTTCCAAGGAATAATGTGAAGTGACAGCAAACAAGGCTATCTCTAGCCAAGTATGGATCCATTAGAAACCTGTTCTTACCCTGGGCCTAATGTATCAAGGGTCTCTGCCCTCAGCATGTCGAAACCCTGTTTTAGGTTCAGTTATTGTTTAGCTATTTAAATTATATTAGAAAAGCCATAGTCCTTGAAATCCAGGAAGAAACTTAATATCCCAGTGAAGGAACCAGGTGAGCCCTCTGTATATTTGCTCATAAATACCATGAAACATGCTAGATGCAGCAGCTGGAGCTTGGCTTTGGCTATTTTCGGTGAATACAGTTTACGGAGAGTTGCTGCTGTGAAGAAAACAGGTATCTTTCCTCCAGAACAGTGGGGCTGCAGGAGTTTGTTCATCTTTATTTTGAAGTCATTTGTCCTGAGCATCAGCCTCCTTCTGCTTTTCTTGATATTCCTGCTGTTTCCTTAGTGGCTCCAGCAGCTTGCTTCAGAGGGTGGTCCCTTCCCCTATCAGTTCTCTCATCTTACCCGCGTACATTTTTGCCCTAGTAGGGGAGATGGGCTTTGAGCCCTGCTATGCTGAAGTGCGGAGGGTAGTGCAAGGAAAACTTCACCAGCCAGAAGAGGTCCGGAGAAGCTCCTTCTATGCTTTCTCTTACTATTATGACCGAGCTGTTGACACAGACTTGATTGGTAAGTTTATGCCAAGGATTAGTCCATAGAGGAATCTGGGCAGGTCCGGGGTGGGGATGGAAAGGGAGAAGTACTTGCAATGCTTTGCTGGGGATGATGGCCCTAATTTCCAGTGTAACTCACTCAAATGGAAGTGTAAATAGGACTTTTAGACTCTTCTGGAGGCAGAAGATGACCTAAATAACCATACATGAAGTCTTTCTTTTACATCTTCATTAAGGTATAATTGACATTCAATAAAATTCCCGTATTTCATGTATAAATATGCTGAAATTTGACATATATAAATAGCATGACATCATCCCTACATTCATGATGTTGAATATATTCATCACCCTAAAAATTTTCCTCTTGCCCTTTATTGTAATTTTTCCTCTTATCACAAAAGCAGTACTTGTGTTTAGGTGTAAGAGGGTATGTTCACAGTCTCTCAGTCTGAGAGGTAAGAATTAAATTCCTGTTTCCTAGTGTGTTTTGTTTGGAATTTGCTTTTTAAGTTTTACATGGTCTAGTGGAGAGGCTGTTAAATCTGTATGGTGGATTGTAATGTTCTGTATCGAAGAGCAACTCTCTTTGTTTTGTGTGATGCTTATTGCCCTGTAATCAACTCATCTATATCGAGATTGTACCCCTTTCTTCTCTTTGTTTTTGTCTACTGTGACTTGCCTTGCCTTTTATTTTCAGCCTCTCTCAAAGTCATTTTCTTTAGTTTTCTTGTGTGAACTTAGTGTTGGGTTTTGTTTTGTGCTCCAGTAAAAAAATCCTTTCTTTTTTTTTAATGATCTATTTATTTACCTCCCCCGCCCCCCCCGCCCCAGTTTTCTGCTCTCTGTGTCCATCTGCTGTGCATTCTTCTCTGTCTGCTTGTCTTCTCTTTAGGCAGCACCAGGAACCAATCCTGGGACTCACTGGAGTGAGAGAGAAGTGCTCAATCTCTTGTGCCACCTTAGCTACCTGATCTGCTGTGTCTCTTATTGTCTCTCCGCTGTGTCTCTTTTTGTTGTTCATCTTGCTGTGTCATCTCTCTCCTTGGGCCATCTTGCTGTGTAGGCCAGCACTCCATGTGGGCTGGCTTGCTGTGCAGGCCAGCGTGCCTTCACCAGGAGGCCCCAGAAATCGAATCCTGAACCTCCCATATGATAGACAGGAGACCAGTTGCTTGTGCCACATCTGCTTCCCAAAAATCCTTTCTTATTTTTAATTATGGTAAAATAGACATAATATAAAAATCATTTCAATCATTTTAAATGGACAGTTCTTGACACTAAGTACATTGACAATACTGTGTGACTTTCACTATCACAAGACTATTTTCATCATCCGCAATCAAAACTCATGCTCATTTAGTGATAACTCCCCATTCTGCCTTCCCTTTTCCCCCTTCCCCCACCCCTGTAAACTACTATTCTGCTTTCCATCTCCATGAATTTGCTTATTCTGAGTATTTCATATAAGAGAAATCATACAATATTTGTCCTTTTGTGTCTGGATTATTTCACTCAACATGATGTGGGGTTTTTTGTTTGTTTAATTTTATTTTTATTTATTTATTCCCCCACACACCCTTGCGGCTTGCTTGCTGTCTACTCTCTGTGTCCATTTGCTGTGCATTCTTCTGCATTTTTGCCCGTCCCCTTTTTGTTACATCACCTTGCTGAGTTGGCTTTCTGCAGCGTTTGCTGGCTGGCACTCTGCGGTGCCTAGGCTGGCGGCTCTTCGCAGCGTGCGGGCAAGCCTGCCTTCACAAGGAAGTCCCAGGACGCGAACCCAGGGCCTCCCATATGGTAGAGGGGAACCCAACCGATTGAGCCACAGCTGCTTCCCTCAGCATGATGTTTTTAAGGTTCATGCACATCGTAGTACTATGTTGTACTATCACATCTTTTTAGGACTAAATAATATTCCATGACATGGATATACCACATTTTGTTTCTCTGTTCATGTGTTGATGAATGTTTGGGTTGCTTCCACCTTTTGGCTATTATGAATAATGCTATGAGGAATATTGGTATACAAATATCTGTCCAACTCTCTGCTTTCGGTTCTTACAGATATATAACTAGGAGTGGAATAGCTGGGTCATATGGTAATTCTGTGTTTAACTTTCTGAAGAACAGCCACACTTTTCTGCAGTGGCTGAACCATTTTACATTCCCACCAACAATATATGAAGGTTCCTATTTATCTGCATCCTTGCCAGTGCAAATTATTTTCAGTTTTTAAAAATCGCCGTTTAGTGGATGTAAAGTGGTATTTCATTGTTTTAATTTACATTTCCTTAATGGCTAAGGATGTTGAGCATGTTTTTATATTGGTCATTTGAATAGCTTCTTGGGAGAATGTCTGTTCAAATTCTTGCCCCCAAATGGTTGTTTGACTTTTTGTTGTTGAGCTGAAGGAGTTTTTTTATATATTCTGGATATTAAGCCCTTATCAGATATATGATTCTGTAGGTTGTCTTTTCACTGTCTTGATAATGCCCTGTGAAGTAGAAATGTTTTTTATTTTGATATTCATTTTATCTGTTTGATTTTTGACTGCTTATGCTTTTGGTGTAAAATCTAAAAATCTACTGCCTACTACAAGATCCTGAAAATATTTCCCTATGGATGAGGGATGGTAGACGGAGGGTGAAATTCTTTGATACTTATCACAATTTACCAGCCTCTTTCTCTAGGTCTTCCCTGGATGCCGCACAGTGTTCCACTAGACTCCAGAGTTTCATATTAGTTGATTCAGACAGTTCCTGCCAGTTCAATAATTGTTTTGGTAGAGGGACTGATTACTGGAGCTTCCCACTCTGTCATCTTACCCCTACCCCCCAAAAAATCCATTTCTTTTAATAGGTAAATGTATACCATTTACACTTCATTGATGAAACAGATGTTTGAAATTTGGTCTGTTTTTATTTATTGTTATGGTTTCTGTTTTTTAATGCTTTTTAAAAAATCTTCCATAGTTATTTAATCTTATTTATTGTCCATGTTGGATTTTTTTTTCCTTTGCATGTATTCTCTCTGATATTGGGAAGGCTTGAATTCTATTTTTAGTTCTAATGGATATTTTTACAACTATAAATTTATCTCTCTCTTTTTCAGCTAGTACCTATTGAGTCCTGACTATAAGCACTAATAAAATTAATACATGTGTACTTCACACCTCTCCTAAGGCCTTTCTGTTTCCAAAGTTTTAGTTGGTTATATTATTATTAGCTTTTTTTAATTCTTTGCCTTTATACATTTAAATATACTTACACCTCAGATTTATTTATTTTATTTTATTTTTAATTTATTTCTCTCCCCTTCCCCCCCCAACCCTCCCATTGTCTGCTCTTTGTGTCCATTTGCTGCGTGTTCTTCTTTGTCCGCTTCTGTTGTTGTCAGCGGCACGGGAATCTGTGCTTCTTTTTGTTGCATCATCTTGTGTGTCAGCTCTCTGTGTGTGCAGCGCCACTCCTGGGCAGGCTGCACTTTCTTTCACATGGGGCGGCTCTCCCTACGGGGCGCACTCCGTGCACGTGGGGCTCCCTACGCGGGGGACACCCCTGCGTGGCAGGGCACTCCTTGCGCGCATCAGCACTGCGCATGGGCCAGCTCCACACGGGTCAAGGAGGCCCGGGGCTTGAACCGCGGACCTCCCATGTGGTAGACGGACGCCCTAACCACTGGGCCAAAGTCCGTTTCCCTATGAATTATCTTTAGTTTTCTATTTTTCCCCATTATTTTGGACCCAGGCCCTCATATGTGGGAAGCAGGTAGTCAGCCACTGAGCTCTATCCATTCCCCAATGAGAACTGGTTTTTTTGTTTGCTTGTTTGTTTTTAGGAGGTACTGGGGATCAACACCTGGCCCTTGATGTTGGGAAGTAGGCGCTCAACCACTTGAGCTACATCTGCTCCCTGATTCTCTTTTAATCATTTTGAACTTTGTTTCCATGTCATTTGGACCACTTTTATTAATTGTCTTCCATATTCATTTCCTTTGTATGTTGTCCTTTTTGCTGCTGTTTTTTTCCTGTGTGCTTTTATTTTACTTGCCACTCCTTCTTTAAGAAGCTCTAGAAGTTCTTGTTTTAAAGAAGCAAGTTTTAAAGATGTTGTAATTTAATATCTCATCAACTTGTTATATGCCTGAAAGTTAGAGAATAGAACCATGGGCACAATTTAGCTTACCAGTGGTTAGCATTTTCTATATGTGTTTTATCTCTTTCAAAAGAGGTGATTCTTTCATTGAGATCTTGGGAATATCATGGTCATCATTTTTATCTGTGCCTTGAGAATACTTTCCTCATGTGTGTCTTTGTGTGTGTTTGTTTTCCCTAGTTCCTTGTCTCCTTTTTTCTTCCTGGAATCTTTGTATATATCTTAACTATGTTTATTCTTTTATCATGACTCATTATCAAGAGATAGGAGGTCTTTTGTGGACCACTATTTAGAGTGGTCCCTAAATCCCCTGTGGGGATGGATGGAGTCTGAGCAGTGTTCTGGCCCAGCAGGGATGGTCCTAGTTTGTGGAGACACCTCCTATGGCCCAGGGCTGTGTGCTCGCATGAGGTTGCTCTTTAGCCTTTACTCTTCCTGTAGACAGAGGTGGAGGCAGCAGGGCTCTCTCAGTTCAGTCTCTCTTCCACCCAACTGTTTCCTTAGCCTGCCCCACAGCCTATGTCACTCCATTTACCAAAAAAGGTCCTGCTTCCTGCCCACAGAGCCTGCACACCAGCCCCGTTGCTCCCTCTAGTCATGCTTGGCTCTAACCCTTGGGACTTCTCCCTCCTCTGGAATCTTGTTTGAGAGCTGCAGTAGCAGGCATCCTCTCCCAGTTTCTTCCCAAACCCTTGTCCAGGCCTTACTGTATTTGCTAGGCCTTCCTCAGATACTGTGATTCAAAATTACAGTTGTCTCCTAGTTTCAGTGAAGGATAGAGTATGTGTTACAGTTTACCATTTTCCATACTATTTTGAGGCAATTTCAGAGAAAATTAGGTGGGGATATCTTTTCTCTGTCATCTTAAAACTGAAAATCCAATGATACATGTTTGTTGAATTTAGTAAGTACTAAGAAGTGAAATGAAACCCCCCTCCCCAATAATTTCACCCTCTAGAAATAGCCAACATGGCTACACAGACTATCTTTTAAAAATATACCATATTTATACCATTCTCTAAGTTAGAAATTTTGTTTATTTCCAATTTCATTATTGTAAATATCACTAGGATGAATTTATATTTCCTTGAAGGCTTTTTGACACCAGCTGCTATTCTTTTTCATTTCAGATTATGAAAAGGGGGGTGTTTTAAAAGTTGAAGATTTTGAAAGAAAAGCCAGAGAAGGTAAGCCTCCATGGAAGCCCTGCTGAAGGCGAGTCCGTAAGGCTGTGCCTGCCAACTCCAGTGACTCTGCGCAACCGGCAGTGGCTCAGCCAGCTCTAGAAGTCTCTCAGAAGGCTAGTTTCCTTCCTGGGTCTTCCAGTCTTTTCCAGAGGTTACAAACAATAAGTGACATAGAAATCTGGACAAGAGTATGGGACTACAAGAGGCTTTAGGAAAGTAATGAAAAACTTTCTATTTTTTTCTTTCCTTTCTTTTTATTTTTTAAATACCAGAGTGCATGGGAAATAGCCACAGAGGCTTCCTTGAGAGAGACAATCTAAAACTCAAATGATCCTATCCAGTGGTCTCAAAGTAGGGCTAATTGGTATTTCCCTGCCTTCTGGGGCTCAGCATTAATAATAGATAAGAGAGTAGGAACTAACCCCCCACAAGAGGTCATAGAAATTTAGCAGATAAACTGGGATCCATGTAAATTTGAATTGTTAAGGAACTGCAGTCTTGTAGTCAGTCACTGTAACAGTTTAGCCTCCAAGAAACCCAAGCAGTCTCCAAAAGGGGAATTCTGCTTTACTTATTCTAAGTTTATATTTAGAGAAAATCATACGCTTCTCAGTTAGTTACAAATTTGCATTCACCATTCTCTTTCTCCTCTTTCAGTGTGTGATAACTTAGAAGACTTTACCTCAGGGAGTCCTTTCCTGTGCATGGATCTCAGCTACATCACAGCTTTGTTAAAGCATGGCTTTGGCTTTGCAGACAGCACCATCTTACAGGTAAGAGAGGGCAAAGGAGTCCCCTAAGTCTTTCATGGGGGTGGGAAGAAGGCATCAGGGACTTGTTTAGTAATCAGAGTGGCCGTAGGGGGAATTATGAGGTATTTTCATTTGGGCTATGAACTGGGCACTGTGCTAGGCACCAAGAATGTGGGAAATTACCTTGATGCAATTATAACCTCTAAGTATAGTACCAGGCAAGCCATCTCAGAGGTCACGGAAGAGAAAGGCTCATGGAGCAAATTAAGATGCCCAGATCACATGGCTTATCGAATCAATTTAAAACTCAGGCTGAGAATCTAGGGGAAAGAGATGGGGCAGGTGAACACATTTAATAGAGTACAAGTGGGTTGGAAGTGCCATGCTTCCTGCATCCTGGGTTACACGATGTCATAGTCATGTCTCTCTGTGCCACTGATGGAGTGGTTACTAGTACTAGAGCTGAAGTTTCACCGAAGGGTGCCATCACACACACTTTGGAGAGGCACAGGGACAGATATATCTTGCCTGTAGCTGTAGCTTGCCCATTAACCCATTAGATGGGTTTTATCTGGTAGGGGATATGAGGGACCAGAAAGTTGTCACCAGTAAGTGGCTGATTTACGGCCTCATGAATATTGAATGGCTTATACATATTTAGTGCATCATAAATTTTTACATGTGACTCAGTCATGCCTCTTGAATCTTAGGTGCTTCTTTGTTATCCTTTCTCTCTCCATCTGTTTCAGTACCTGCAGACTTTACTTTATATTAATTTATTTATCTTTACTAACATCTTTTGAGTTCATCCATCCCATTTGTTTTCTTGTCTTGTATACCATAATTGAATAATTTAACATTATAGTTACAAAGATCTAATTTTTGGCCTCAAGAAGGTTTACAGTTTATTAAAGGAAATGCAACAAAAATATAGCTATAGCACTAGGCAACTTTGTGAGCTTTAGGATCAAATAACTATATTATAATTTGTTTTCCATGTCCCTCTCTGTTGTGCCACTACCCTTTCTTGTTTCCCTGAGATCTAGATAAATTTGTATTGCCCCATTTCTTATATTACACAGATTTCATAAACTTCTTACACAAAAGTATTTGGAGTTAATGTGTTACTATATCTGCCCAAAATACCAACATTTCTTACAACAGAAGCTAGTCAAGTCAGTATAGTGTAGTGTAGTGTAGTATAGTAATTTAAAACATGGCCTCTGTTGTCCATCAGATCTGGGTTCAAGTTCTGACTGTGCAAGCCTACTAGCTCTGTGACCTTAGGGGATTTACTTCACCTCTCTAACTTTGCAGTTCCTCATTTGAAAGACAGGGACACTTGCAGTACTTATTTGATAGGGTATTATGAATGTCACATGAGGTAATGCATATAAAGCCCAGTGCCTACTACATGGCTATTGATGTTGGTATTACTGTTAGTGGAAGCATTTACAGACCAGTTGGGGATAGATCTGTGAATAGGGGGGATCACGCCAGGGCTTTGAATACATCCTACATTAACAACTTACTTAAATATCAGTCTTTATTTAAATATCAGCAATAACCCAAAATCATTTAAGCACAATTTTTCTGCCATTTCCAGTGCTGGTATTGTTCCCTGGCCCAGAGAGCACTTACTTTGGCATCCATAGTCCTAGGCTGCAGGCCCCTTCCTGAGGACAAAGGAAGAGCATTTTAGTGTGAGGGCACTCCCAGTTTGACTCAGGTTTCCAGACTGAACCTCAGGCTGCCTGCACTCTATACTTGACATACAATAACCCCAGGACAACCCAAAATTAGAGCCAGTTGAGGTAATAATAATGCTTTGCTGGTTATTAGTGCTTAAGAAGCAGTTGCTTACATATCATGAATTGAAAAGTTTGGGATCGTCTTTCCTGACCCTAAATCTTTTCCCAACTCCTGATCATGCCCTCTCTATCAGCGCCATTAACATCTCATTATAAATTGCATTATCAGAAATTGATGATAGAGAAAATAAAGCAGGGAATGCTGTTTAATTTCAGGTTGAGGAAGAGTTCTGAAGTCTGAGGTCCTGCCTGGGTCAGAAGCATTCAAAGATCAGAATGGCGAGTGTAGGGGCAGTGGCATGGTGGAGGAAGTCTCCAAAGATGGGCTCCTTTCATTTTTGCCTTGGTTTGGGCACAAGGATGCTCTTTGCAGACATTATCTGCCCGAGTGCCGTGCTTGCTAAGAAGTTGAAAACTAGGTAAAAGTGTGAAGACTTTTTTCCTCTATTCCCAACAGCTCACAAAGAAAGTGAACAACATAGAGACGGGCTGGGCCTTGGGGGCCACCTTTCACCTGTTGCAGTCCCTGGGCATCTCCCACTGAGGCTGAGCACTTCCTCTCAGGCCTGCCGTCACCAGCCATCTTTTTAAAGGGAGAAGACTCAAGTAACGTTCTAGTCTGGAAACAGCCTGGACTTGAAGCCTAGCAGCTGGCTCCATCAGGAGGAAGGGACTTTTGTAGACGGGTCTTGTCCTTGAGCCTAGAGATTTGGGTTTAATTAATTTTACACATCTAATGTGAACTGTTACCCAACTAACCACTCTGAGTGCACAGCTGGCACCGGTCTAAATCTTTTGAGATTCTTTGTATGTCACAGAGAGCCCTGTAAGCTAAAAGGTATAGCTCTGGAACTCAACCTTAAGAGTCAGAGCCCAGGGACAGATCCTTGGGAACCAAAGAAAAATCTCATTTTAACCTTGAGTGCCTCAATCCTTTGAAAATTTTAATTTTCCTCTCTTACATGCTAAATTAAGTTGGTTGCAGTCCCATGACCTATCCAAACCAATACTCTCCTCCACACACATTGTTCTTCCCCAGTTCTACCTCCACACATGCCTCCTAAAAGAGAGTTAATGTACCTGGTTTTGCTTTCCATGTGTAAATGGGGGTGAGGGTTGGGGTTGGGGTGGGAGGAAAACGTAGCCTATCTGAAATTCTTGTGCAACCCTGCTCTGCGCTACTTCCAATCAGCCAGTTGAGAGCCATCCTAAATCTCAGCAGGATGAAGTCTTTCTGACATGACACAAGTTCTCAGCAACTCTTAACTATGCACAGAACCACAGTCATAAGTAACGAAGTCATGTATTCTCTAGGGACATGTTTTGGGAGGGTGTGGCTACCTTGTACACCCACCTTCTTTTAATCAACCTTTTCTCAGTCAGTCCGGTGTTTAATGAACATATCTATTCAACTTTATAGGAATGTGTGTGCTAAGTGTCAGTACCACCTCCTGGACTGATATGTTTATAGTATTTTCCTTGCTCCTAAACTTGTTCTCTTTGTATTTCTAAGAAATACAACTCTACACTAGCATTTTGGTCTCTCGTCAGTGTCCATGCTATTTAAGGTCTGTAGAGTTTGGTCATAGCCCCTTTCATTCTCTCGTATCCAGCAGTACTGCTTGCTACTGCACCTGAACTGTCTAGTTCCAGGGTTTCTGATACTCTTCTTGATGATACCCAATATTTGGTGTGCCTGGCCATTCAGAGCCACACCAGTACAGTGGACCAGCATTTCCAGGAAACACTATGTAATGGCTCTAATGTTCTTTTTTTGAGTGCTCAGAACAATTTATTTTGTGGTTTATTTCCCCAAAATTCATTGTCTTATACTTTCCCATTCTAGTGCTCTTGGACTTGAAAGATCTTCCTGTAGTTGGACTCCTTTGCTTTGGCTCCTTACCTCCAGCTTCTATCTAGGAGTTTGTCTAGGAGTTTGTATCTTCCCAAACTTGTAGCTTTCACAGTAGAATCCCTCTTTCATTTGTCTCACAAAGGGTATATTAACTGTGCCCTGCCCTCACACCAGTCTTTTAGGAACCATACCTATCAAACTTACCTTTACTAGGGTCATGTTTAAATTTATTGCCATCCTCAAAGAATGATAATACATAATGAAATAATAGTATCTTTCAGAATCCAAAGATCTAACCTAATCTTCCAACCAATTCAGAATTCCCTTAACATTTGTAACAGGTTAACTGTCATCCAGCCTATTTAGACATGTTGTTCTTAGACAGCTGATTTCATTTTGGGACAGTGCTGAGGTTAAAATGTTCCTCCTTACATTGGACTGAAATCCATCTCCTCATTGGTCTTTATTCTGGTCTTTCTCCTTCCATGTGACAGCCTTCCAGTCTTTTGAAAACTCCCAAGGCCTTCATGGTCTCTTATCATACAACATGACTTCCACATCCCTTAACATCTTTGTTAAAAAAAAGTAGGTTGCTAGCTTAGTGGTTGAGGAATAGCTTAGTGGTTGAGAATCTGCTTTGCATGTCAAGGTCACATGTTCAATCCTTGGTACTTTCTTGAAAAAAAAAAAAGTATGTCTCTAGAACTAGTCATATACTCTAAATATTGTTCTATTTGATTAAGGAGAGACTGTTTCCTTTAGTAGAAACCAACACGTTTCCTCCAAGAGGTGTAAGCCATGTCCACTAAAGACTCCTACAGCTTGACAGGTCCAGACAGGTGAGATTTCCTGGTCCTTATCACTATAGGTCAGCTTTCTGAAAGCTTTTCTTAAGATCAGGGGTCTTATTTACAAAGTATACATGTTGTTCAGTAAGCCCCTGGAGTCATTCTGAATACCTTTAGAACTCTTGGGTAGATGCATTCTAACTCCAGAAATTTACCTATGTATATTTTGCTCATCTTGATTAGAACATTCAGAAAATTAACAATTTATCCAATTTAAAAACAATTTGGAAGAATTTTTCTTAGAAAAACAATTTGTCTATGTCCTTTCTGCCCTCTAGCATACCCTTTGGGATAAGGAGTACTACAGTTTCTAATACTGCTGGTTAGTTTCTTCCCTGTATTTATATATTTAATATACTTAGGACATGGCCTGGCAGATAGTGAATGCTGTATTTGTTATCATCATCCTATGAAGAACATCCTCTGTGGATCATGGAGGTGTTTCCAAGGTGTGCCTTAAAATTCTTCTTTTGCCTGATTTTTGGTTTGCATATTTTTGGAGAGTCCACATTCTCCTTATGTCAGCTACTTTTCCATTTTTATTGAAAGACGACCTTTTCCCTACAGTGACCTTTCTGAACTGCTAGAAGTCACATAGCTTTTCACTGCAGCTGTCATCTCTTACTCTGGGCACATTTTTCCTGAGATTCCAGAAAGGTTTGTGACACTGTCACTTTTTTTTTTTAGTCTATCTAGCATCTCATAATTTTTCATATTTGCCTGAAAAGGTCCTCTGTGGTAACAGATTTCTCATGCTCTCAAAAGTATTCCCAAGAATAGTTTAGCTTGGTTGAAAAGCAAACTGTTTCTTCTAACTTCATCTTCAAATCAGACTTTTGGGCAAGATACCTTTCACAGTATGCAAAACCTAAAAATCTCTTCAAGGGGCATCTCTGGTATTATGGAGTAAGGTCCTCGAAAACCCACAGCAAAACACCACCTCCTCCAGTCTGCTACAAATCATCTACCACCAAATATAAATAATTCTGCTGATAATCAGCTTTGCCATTTTGACCTGGTTCCTGAGGTCTTCAAACCTGTGTAATGCAATTATTTATTTTGTTTTAATATTGAATGGACAGTGGTGTCCAAAAGAGGAACCATAAATAAAATTGAAATCTGATGCTGCGATGAGGAATACCTAGCATTAAAACGTTCAGTGTATCTATAATAAAGGTTAAAGCAATTATATTTAATTTACATTCTAATTTTAAAATTGCTATTCTACCAAAAAGGCATTAACTGAGTATTTCTAATGCTTCTATCAAAAAAGAACAGCATGAATCCTCTTTTTAGAAAGGATTGTTCAAATGGAAATGAGACAGCACCTCAAACGACTTTTGTTTTAGTAATAAAAAGCTCTTTTGAACCAAATTGTAGTAGTCTTTCTTGGGAGTTTTTTCTCAGCTTGGTTGATAAACCCTCCTCACAGCAAATTCTCTCATTATTTGGGCTCTGCAGGCCCTTTCCGCATAGGAGAAAAAAAGACCAGAGGATGCAAAGTAAATTTATTAAATTAAATCTTGAAAATGTGTATGACAGTCTTGGAGTAGAAGGTTTTTTTTTTGTTTTCATCAATGGAATCTCTAGAAGAGGAACATTCATTTGCTTGCAAAGGCCATAATCTGCTCCTGAAAAAAAATGACACAAAGTGATACTGTGACACTGTAATATATGAGTCCTCCACATATCTGCAGGATCCAAAGGGGGCAGGTGAACAAAATACTTTTAAAATGAAATATCCAAGACAATGAACAGAAGGGAGGAAATCTGAGAATATTTTATCTAATAAGGGTTTAATATCCAGAATATATTAAATTCTGCAACTCAGGTACAAAAAGACAAACAGCCCAATTCAAAACTGGACAAAGGATTTGAGCAGACATTTCTTCAATGAAGATATACAGATCGCCAATAAGCACATGAAAAGATGCCCAGCATCATTAGCCATTAGGGAAATGCAAATCAAAATCTCACCCACTAGAATGGCTATTATTTAAAAACCTGAAAATAACAAGTGCTAATAAAGATGTAGTGAAATAAGAATCACAGTACACCCTTGGTGGGAATGTAAAATGGGGCAGCTGCTATGGAAAAGACAGTTAAACACAGAAGCTACTTTATGACCCAGCAATCCCACATTTAAGTATATAGGTATATATCCCCCAAAATGGAAAGCAGAGACTTCTTACTTTGAGTGGAGGTACTGCATTTGTAGCCTGCAAGCCCCATGATCTTAGCAGCACAAGTGGGGTGAGCTTGGTGGAGTAGAGCCTTTTTAATAAGTCTGTAGCAGCCAAAAGAGCAGTGTTGTGACGCTGTCTGTCTGTTTCATAGCTAGTGAGGTGGCTCATGGAGCCTGCAGAAAAGACAAAAGGTTAAAGCCCTAATCCAATGGTAAAGTTTTCTTCCCTCTCCTAGCAAACCATTTTACATTTTATATCTATTCTGCCTATAAGAAAGCCATTTTGAACTCCATGTTTTTCCTAACTGTCTGACCTCTGGGTACTTCTCCAAGGTACCTGAATCCTTACCTAAATCTTTCCCATTGAAGGCTGCAGTACTGAGGTGATGAAGCAAGCTTGAGATATCCCCAAAGCCCATGTTGACACCCTGTCCTGCAAGGGGATGGACTCTGTGGGCTGCATCCCTAAGAATCAAGCAGAGGTCAGGGTGCGGCCTCCAGCAGCACAGAGAGGAGAGCAGTCTTGCTCTGTTAGTATCTTACCCAATGAGCGCCACCCGAGGCCGGACGTATTCAGCAGCATGTCCGAACCCAAGAGGAAACAGTACCCGGCTCTTGGCATCCACCCTGGCTACACTTGGGGGCAGCTGGCGTGCTGAAACTTTAGTGGGCTTCAGAAGGGCAACAGCATATTGCAACATGGTGCTGGCTGAGTCAATGAAGTCCGTGTGGTTAGCATCACTCCACTGAGACGCATCCGCCACAAAACAAGGTGAAATTTGATCAGTGATGAGCAGCGAATTAAAAATTTAGCAAGAAAACCCTTTTTATAATCGAAGCCAAAGGTAACGCTACCTAACATTCCTAAACTGATCTGGGCCACAGATGACAAGCCCCAAAGTGTAACACACATACCTGCCCATCACTCACCAGTTTTTTGGATCAGGCCAAACTTCTCATGAGCTGGCCCCTGCCTACCTCTGAGCTTCATCTTTCACTAGTCCCCTCCCTCAATAACTAAGCACTGGCCGTAATTTAGCTCCTCACACACAATTCTCTTGCCTCTAGGACTTCCCTCTGCTTAGAATGTCCCTCTCCTTCTATTTAACCAGGATAACACCTGAGCATCTACAAGATGTTATTTCTTTTTGAAAACATCTTTCCAAACCCTCCTGTGTGTTTTCCTCCTCTATGCCACTATAGCATCCTGTGCATACTTCTGTCACTATATTGTCATTTATGCATACATCTTTCTTCCTCACTCAACTAGGAGCTTCCAGAAAGCAGGGAATTGTCTCATTTGCCTCTCAATCTCCAGAGCCTGCTGTGAGAAGGAATGTACTGCCAAGGTCCTAGGCCTGTGCCAGGAATACGTGCTCCCCACACAGGGGTAGCAGTCACCATTTACATTGGAATTTACTTCAGAATGTTCAGTGCCTTTTATTCTTACTGTTACTTGGAACTTAAATTCTTCACTGTAAATTGGTGTGAAATCATCAGTGATAATCAAGCTTGATGGTTAAAAGCACAGGCTTGATTTCCAAGTCCGGCTTTGCTAACAGCTGCTTCAGAAGTTACCTAGACTCTCTAAATGGATATTAATAGTACCATAAATGACTGAGTTAGAGAAATCAGTCTGTGAAACTCTGAGCAGTACCTGGCATATATTAAACACTAAATAAATATTAACAATTATTACTATTAGTGAATTTAGCTAAATGTGGCATTTAACCTCAAAAAAAAAAAAAAACAAAATAAACACCCACATATCTTATGGCTACGCCATTAGATTATCTAAATCTATTCCACAATATTACCACTTGTTGAACATCCACAAGGTACTAGGTAATGTTCCATGCATTTTGCATAAATTCTCTCATTTTAAATGTCTTTATCAAATCCTTAGTGTAGGTGATATGACTCCTATTTTCCAGAAGAGTAACAGAACCAGTACTGGAACCCATGTCTATTTACAAAGCTTATTCTTAAGCTCACTGCTGAAATGTGCTCAGCACCACCCTGGCAACACTTCCAAAGAATCAGACTTCAAAGCTCAGGATCTTGGGACCTAATAGATCTGTTCAAAATTATATTAGAGTATTACAGCTTCAAATACAAAAAGATCAATGCCAACTGTGACCCAGGCAGCATAACAACAGTTCAGAAACCTCAAAAAAGGAGATGTTACTAATTGCTATTACTTTGTATTTCCCTGAATGCCTTCTACTAAATCCAGATCGTGTTACAGTTACAATAGGGCAGCTGTTTGATTACTACTTTCTCCTTAGTCTAAGCTACTTTTCTGTATCTACCTTTGGAACACGTTATCAGTTGGAGACATGGATACTCACAAAGGCAGAGTTAATGGCATCCACGAAATTTTCCTCGTCCATGCTGACTAGTTCCGCTGCATGTTCATGGGATGTAGACCAAACTAAGGAACTCAGGGTATCTGAGAGCTGTGTCAAAGGAAGAACATTAATTCCAAGGGCTGAAACTTCTGTTCTTGGGAGCTCTCAAGCATAAAGGAACAAAGCTAGCCTGGGCATATGGCCTTGAAATCAGAAAAAGGCTTAGGAGGTGAAGTCCTAAGAGAAAAAGGCTGGATTAGAAAGCATAGCAGTCAAAGGATCTCTTACCGGGAGCAGAGCAATGGGCCCAGAAGGGAGAAATCTCTGCCAAGCTACATTGTTTTCTGTGGCCTACAGTAGAGAGGAGAAAGGTTCCCGTGAGAAGTGCCTAGTGCCCAATAAACATGAGCAGGGCCCCCAGAGGGCAGGCCCAGGATCTTACCTCCGATAAATGCAGAGTAGCTACAACAGCTGACTGGTCATATGTCCAGCTAACATGCGGGATCCCAGCAGCCTGTCGTACTCCTGAGTTGTGACCATCTGCACCAATCTGTGGGAATCAAGAGCCTGATAAGTCTTATAACCTCTTCATATGTGAAACTGCTCCAGAAGTTAGTCTTGCTCCTAAAGTTTTCTCTATTACCAACTGTTCGCAAGCTCATCTACTTCAGGCAACTTTTTATCATACCTGCCTTACTTACAGCCCCTGGAAGGGTAGTCCTATGTTTTTGACTCCAGTCTCAATTAATAGAGTCAAAGCTGACAGCTGACCCAAGAGGTACCAGCCATATAGGTTAAATTCAGCCACATTTTTTTGCTACGTGCACTAGAAAACAATAAGCATTGTTTCAGGACAGGGACAGCAATGGAGCTGAATGGTCCTGATGTAAGGTTAGGAATGGCTGCCATGTAAAAGAGGAGGCTAGGGAGCAGAGTGAGAAGATGAGTAACCACAGGACTCCTGAGTGAAAAAGAACACCCTCTATTCTCAACATTCCAGTTCTGTCCCTGTGAGGCCCAGCTAACCTTTACTTCCTGACCTAGAATGGTCTATGGGAAGGTTTCCTGTACAGGATTTATAAGACCATCTTAACTTGAGCTGCCTTGAGTGAGTACTGGTCTTTATAACCAAAAGCCTTGCCTAAAATTAACTTAAAATATAGCTTAGACCCAAACTACGGGCCCTAGAATCTCAGATAAGATGTGGACATTCAAGACCCCTGGCAAAAATAAGAATCTTCAACTACCAACAATTTGGTCTGGAGGGTGCTGCCATCACCTAGGGTGATCTGAACCCAAGGGCTGGAATCTGCTGTGGGAAATGGATAAGGCCAGGCATAGCCAACAGCTTTGCTCCTATAGAGAACCGTCACTCGGTCTGGAGAGGTCAGAAGAGAAAAAAACAACACATTAGAAAGGCAGTCTATGCAGGCTGATGAAAATGCCATAACTAAACCTGAAGCAAGGGCCCAGGACGGCTGGCTCTTGTCATTTGCTCCCAAACCAGAAAAGTATCATCTTGAAGAAGAACTCATGTCCTCAACGCCATGGTCTGACAGCTGAAAAAGGGCAGAAGCCATAAGGATGAATTGATGTTGAGGGGAAAGACAAGCATTTAAGCTCTCGTTGAATTATCAGCCCATGCCAGGTACCCTTTCTTCCTGACTTCACACTTCTGCTCCTCTAGTTTGAAGCGATGCCTAAATAAGCTCACATGTGCTTTCACAGTAGCTATTGTGGGAGTGCCATGGGCTCATACAAGCTCTTGGCTTTAAAAGACTTTTTGTCCCACTGAAAATCATTTTATTTTCTCATCATAAAAATAACATGCTCGCTGTAAAAGGCTGGACAACAAATGTTTAAAGAGGAAAACAAGTATCACCCTTAATCCACCACTCAGAGACAACCACAGTTAAAGCACAGTAAAATGTGCACCCACACACACACAAGTAGAAACATGACATACTTTTTTTCACCAATATTGGACATCTAAGTGACTAAATATTAGACCTAATTAATAGCTGCATGGTAGTTCGTTACATGAATGGATTATTATCCCATATCAAAAAGCATTTAAATTGTTTCCATTTTTCCTTCTCTAGAATAACCCTGAGATATTTGCAAATCACATCTGATAACTTATATCCAAAACATATACAGATCATTTATAACTCAAAAATAAAAAGACAAGCTAATTTAAAAATGGGCAGAATGAATGGATATTTCTTCTAAGATACACAAATAACCACTAAGTACATGAAAAGATGCTCAATATCCTTAGTTATCAGGGAAATGAAATCGAAACCACAATAAGATGGTACTTCACACTCACTAGCATGGCTATAATCAAAAAGTCAGAAAAATGTTGATAAGCATATAGAAAAATTAGAATCCTCATGCACTGTTGGTGGAAAAGTGAAATGGTGCAGCCTCTTTAAAAAACAGGCAGTTATATTAGTCAGCCAAAGGGGTGCTGATGCAAAATACCAGAAATTGGTTGGTTTTTATAAAGGGTATTTATTTGGGGTAGGAGCTTACAGATACCAGGCCATAAAGCATAGGTTACTTCCCTCACCAAAGTCTATTTTCACGTGTTGGAGCAAGATGACTGGCAATGTCTCCAGGGTTCAGGCTTCCTGGGTTCCTCTCTTCCCAGATCTGGCTTCTTCCTGGGTTCAGGTCTCTGTTTTCTCCACAAAGGTCAGCTGTAGACTATCAGGCAAACGGCTCTGTCTCCCTCGCCCTGGGGTTTCTGCCATGTCTAAGGAGCCATCTCTATTCCTCTGTGTTCTTCTCCTGGCTCTAGCGTAAGGCTTCAGCATCAAACTCCAACATCAAAAACCCTTACATCAAAAGCTCTGTCCTTTGTCATACCTTTCATCTTGGTGGGTGGGGACTCAATGCCCTAATGACATGGCCCAATCAAAGCCCTAATCATAACTCAGTCACGTCCAGTAATAGACCAGATTACAAACATAATCCATTATCTATTTTTGGAATTCATAACCATGTCAAACCGCTAGCTACAGCAGTTTTTCAAAATGTAAAACATATAATTATTTTAAGACTCAGCAATTCCACTCCTAAGTATCTACCCAGGAGAAATTAAAACATATGTCCACACGAAAAACTTGTACATGAATGTTCACACTGTCATTCACAACAGTCAAAAAGTGCAAACAACCCAAAAATCCATCAACTGATGATTAAACAAAATGTGTTATATCCACACAATGGAACACTACTCAGGAATAAAAAGGAATGAAGTACTGATACATGCTGCAATATGAATGAATCTCAAAAATATTTTGCTCAGAGGTCAGACACAAATATATACTGCATGATTCTATTTATATGAAATGTCTAAAAAAGGCAAAGCTACAGAGACAGAAGGGTGATTAGTGGCTGCCAGGTGCTAGGAGTGAGAATAGGAATGAATAAGTGGGCATGAGGTTTCTTTCTGAGGTGATAGAAATGTTCTAAAATTATGTTGTAAAAAATTAAAATTGTGGCGATGGATACACAACTCTAAAAACCAATGAACCATACAGTTAAAATGGGTAAATTAACTTTATAGTATGTAAATTGTCCTCAATAAAACTGTAAATAAAAAAGTGAAAAAGAACAATTCTGAATAACCTTCTGAAGATTTCTTTATAGTGGACAGTCAGTCCTCTCTTTCAGGAAGTCCTAGAAGTCTAAGGCAGTTCACCTCCCGGAGAGTGAAAGGAAGATAGGAGAGATGGGTCCCTCACCAGACACAGCCTCCAGCTGCTTAGTGAGCGCGTGCATGATGATGTCGTTCTCCACTATATAGCCCATGTCATCTAAATTATTCTTATCAAACATTATCAGCGCCTCAGAGCAGGCGTCCCACACCTGGAAACACAAAGGGAAAGTTTCCATTATGACCCAAGAGAAAAGAAATGTTACTGTAATCAGAAAGTGAGTATTGCGATCCCAAGTGACAGACATGGAAAATCACAATTTGGCAGGAGATACAAGGTCAGAAGAAAATTCTCCTGGGAATACTTCTCTCCCTTCTTAAGACTGTGAACTTGTATTCCTCCAATATTCACAGAAAACCTGATGAATACGAACTCCAATAACTTATAACAAAACAGATCAAAAGCAACAGATAAACAAGGCACCTGCATTCGCCGAAAGGCTCTGTATCTCATGTTGCAGATGTGGTCCCAGGCGCCAAAACCTGCAAAAGAAAGGATCTGTAGACCAGCGCGACCCGGGTCACTCCACGTCCTGCTCCCCCTTAGTAAAAGGCTGTTTTCAGTGTTCTCCAATAACAGAAAAATACTCTCTGCCTCTATCCTGTTGGATGCTAGAAGTTCCCCAGTTTCAGACTGAAAAGCACAAAAACTAAAAAAAAAGACCCAGCTTTCATGATGAAAATCACATTGAAGTGGGGGAAATAAAAAAGGAAAGCCAAACCCATACTGCTTATCTTTTTCTTCTTCATCCTACTGAAGTTACAAGGTTTGGATAACGATTATTTTTTGTCTCTTAACTGTTCATGGCACTTTTTACTGAGCATCTATTACATGCCCCATACAATTCTAGATGCTGGGCATAAAATGGTAAACCAAATAAAGTTCCTGCCCTTCTGCAGCTGACCCAGTTACAGAGATGGATGATAAAAATAGTACCTAATATAATGGCAAGGAGTAATACGTGTTATGAAGAAAATAAAGCAGGATAAAAATTGAAAATAAAATAACTTTGAAAAGTAGGATAAGGGGCTAGAGAGTGGAGGGATTTGATGTTAAAGTATTTCTAGAAAGGAAGCCCAAGGTGGCAACATTTGAGCAGAGAAATGAAGACAATTTGTTAACAAGTGTTGCTTGCACACATCATCTATACCCTAAAAGCTTCCTAGAGGGCTTGCTGACTCTGGGAATAAAGGTGCTTCTATTATAAGTTGAATGGTCATAATTAGTTCACAGAGTTTTAGTTCCACCAATCCAAAATGACCCAACATCACAAATGAAGGCTATGTGATGGGCTCAACATGTCCCAAGGATGTCATCCCTTGACATTCCAGGAGTCTTCAACTACTGCACTGAATTACCAGACCATACCCCAGCCCCACCCACCTCAGTGAGCACCCTCCTCACCAGATGCTCTAGTGATTTTGAGCCCCTTTGGGACCCAGTGGAAAGCCGAGGGGACAAGGAGACTGGTTCAATGAAAGAGGATCTTCTACTCACTACTGAGAAGGGTTGCTGAGCCAGGGGAAATGGAGCTGACCCTGTTGCTATAAGTTTCCGGCAATTTCTCCAATATTTTCTTTGGACCTGCTTCTAGCAAGAGGATTTTCTTGTCATGAAAGTGGATATCATACCCTTAAAAAGAAAAATTATATAATTTTAGGAAAATTTCAAAGAGAAACAACAGATATAATTAATCTCTTAGTCCTTAGGCTACAAATTTCTAACTGGCTACATAAGAAAGTAAACAATAATTATACAGAATCTTAAGCATAAGCACGCATGCAAACCACCCTACTTACAACTGTAAGCCTTCTCCAGACCAACACAGTTCTCCACCCACCATGTGCAAAGAAGCAAACAATGGCAAAAACCTTAATTTGTAAATGGAATGTCCTAGAAAAAAAGAATGAAGTAAAAAAGGAAGATTTAGTACTCAAGACCAGATAATTTTCAGAATATTAAGACACAAAAAGCTACAAATTCTGTTCAACAGAAAAATGGAATAAAGCAAAATGCATTGTGGTCTCAAGATTAAATATAGGATAAAGAATTAGAGTTTGTAAAAGAAAGGAGAACCAAAAAAATTTCATTAATTGTGCCAGTAAGTTTGGTCCTAAAACATCTATAGAGGGAAAAACATCTGTAGAGGGATTTGGGGACTCTATTACTAAATGATTGGTTTTACAGCAAGATACCAAGATAAATCAGTTCAATTGCTCCTCTTTGGGAGCTTTCATTTCATTCTACCTTCCATTAGTTATTTATAAATTCCTTGGGGTGGGGGGGGCAGAACATGAATGTAAAAAGATTAATAATTTCAATCACATTATAAAATAAAGCCAGGTTTAGCTTATGGTTAACTAAGATAGTGTGCTATGATGCTTTAGGATACTATAAGCCCACAGAATCTCTGAAAAACTAGCAAAAATTAACAAGAGTCATCTTCCTCAAAAAATAGAGTTGCAGTAACCAGGTGAGTACCTAATCAAGAAAGCATTTCCAGGGAACTGGACTTGGCCCAGTGGTTAGGGCATCCGTCTACCACATGGGAGGTCCATGGTTCAAACCCCGGGCCTCCTTGACCCGTGTGGAGCTGGCCCACGCACAGTGCTGATGCGCACAAGGAGTGCCCTGCCACACAGGAGTGTCATCCGTGTAGGGGAGCCCCGTGCACAAGGAGTGTGCCCCGTAAGGAGAGCTGCCCAGTGCAAAAGAAAGTTCAGCCTGCCCAGGAATGGCACTGCACAGATGGAGAGCTGACACAAGAAAAAGAAACACAGATCCCCATGCCGCTGACAACAACAGAAGCGGACACGCGGCAAATAGACACAGAGAACAGACAACTGGGGCGGGCGGGAAGGGGAGAGAAATAAATTTTAAAAAATCTTTAAAAAAAAAAAAATAGAAAATAATAATAAGAAGAAAGCATTTCCATTTGGGATGATGGAAAGGTTTTGCTAATAGTGATGGTAGCCCAACATTGTGAACATAATTAACAGCACTGAATTATATATATACAAATGTATTTAAAAGGTTAAAAGGGGATATTTTAGGCTGTATATATGTTAAAAGAAAACTAAAAAACTGAAAAATCAAAATGACACAGGACTGTATAACACAAACAGGGAGCCCTATAGCATGGACTATAGTTCACAGTACAGTTATAATATTTTTTCATCAATTTTAACAAATGCATAACACTAATGCAAGGTGTTAATAATGGGGGGATATTTGAGAACTCTTTTTTCCTGCATGATTCTTCTGTAAACCTACAACCTCTCTGATTAAAAAAAAAAAAAAAAGAGGAATTAAGACATTCTCAGAAAAGCAAAAACTGAGGGATTTTGTCACTACTAGTCCAGACCTACAAGAAATGCTCAAAGGAGTTCTGCAGGTTGGAAGGACACCAGACAACTAAATGAAGCAACATGAAGAAATAAAGACCTTTGGCAAAGACCAAATGACATGGGTTAATAAACCAGTATTATTATATTTTTTATTTGTAACTATACTTTTTACCTCCTACAGGATCTAAAAGGCAAATTCATTAAATGTAATGATAAATCAATGCTTTTGGACTCAATATATAAATGTGTAATTTGTAACAAGCACTATATAAAGGTGGGGGTGGGGGAGGGGAGTATAGGAAAACAATTTATATATGCTATTAAAATTAAGTTATCAAAGCAAATGAGACTGTTATAGACTTGGAATTTGTTTAATTTATGTCCCATGGTAACCACAAAGAAAACAACAGGATATGTAAACTCAGAGACAGAAATTAAGCAATAGGGAGTCAATGCAAAATTACTGTAGGGCTTGTTTGGCGTGAAGAGAAAATTCTAATGGTGGTGATGGTATTGCAACACTGCGAATGTGATTAATCTCAATGTTATAGTTGGGAGGGGTTGGGATGGGAAGATTTCTGTGTTTATGTTTCTACACTTAAAAAAAAACAAAAGAGAAACTAAAGAGATCATGACAATTAAATGCAATTCATAATACTGGATGGGATCTAAGAATTGAAAAGGTTCAAAAGGACATTGGGACATATGAAAAAGCTGGATTACAGAATTAAGCTTTATATCATCAGAATGTAAAAGGGTGCAGAAAGTTTGACAAACAGTTTGGTATTCTTCAAAATGCTTAAACATACAATTACCATATGACTCAGCAACTCCACTCAGGCATATACCCAAGAAACCTGAGAATATATTCACACAAAAGATTATACAGGAATGTACATGGAAGCATTTTTCTTTTCTTATAAATCACACAAAAGATTTTACAGGAATGTTCAGAGAAGCATTTTTCTTTTCTTACAGATTTTTAAACTTACGTACCCTATAGTTCACCTGTTTACAAAGTAGAATTCAGTGTATTTTCTTATATTCAGAGGTACATGCAACCATCACTATAGTCTATTTTAGAACATATTGATCACTTTGAGAAAGAAACACTATACCCTTTAGCTAACCGTCCCCCCACCCCTTTCTTATTTCTCCACAATCCTAAACAACCACTAATCAACTTACTGACTCTAGAGATTTTCCTATTCTGGCCAATGACATGAATTGAATCATAAAATACACTATCTTTTATCACCACACAAAGTTTTCATTGTTCAACCAAGCTGAAACATAATCAGGATTTCATTCTTATGGTCTAAATAATATTCCATTGTATAGCTACACCACATTTATTTAATACATTTTTTGTTAGAGAAGTTATAGGTTTATAGAAATACATGCATAAAATATTTAAAATACAGAGTTCCCACAAGTCACCCTTATTACTAACATCTTGCATTAGTGAGGTACATTGATTGTAATTTATGAAGAACATTTTTACCCATAGACCATTTACAATCTAGGTCACTATTATACAGTATTATTTTTTCTTTTAGTTTTTATTCTAGTAACATATATATGACCTAAAATTTCCCCTTTTAAAAACCACATTCACATATATAATTCAGTGCTGTTAATTACAGTCACAATATTGTACTACCATTGCCACCATCCATTACCAAAACTTTACAATCAACCCAAATAGAAACTGTACAATTTAATCATTAAATCCCATTTTCCTACCCCTACCCCAGCCCCTGCTAACCTATATTCTAGATTCTGCTTCTATGAGTTAGCGTATTCTAATTCCATCATATCAGTGACATGATACAGTATTTGTCCTTTGTATCTTATTTCATTAGACATAATGACTTCAAAGCTCATCCATAGTGTTCCAAGTATCAGAACAGAGGCATTTTTCTTAATAGCCAAAGGTGGAAACAATCTAAATGTCCATTAATAGTTGAATGGGTAAACGTGATAAATTCTTTCAATGGAATATTATTCAGCCATAAAAATAAATGAAGTACTGATATATACTATTAAAGGGATGAACCTCGAAAACATTTAGCTAAGTGAAAGAAGCCAAGCACAAGACTACATATGGTAGATTCCATAGATAAAGAATGTCCAGAAAAGGCAAATCTATAGAAAGTCGATGAGTGGTTGCCTAGAGTTGGGAGGAACTGGCGGGGAGGGGTGACTGTTAATGGGCTCGAGTTTGGTTTTTTAAAATTATTTTTTATTTTGGGGGTGTTGACAGTGTTCTAAAAAAGTTCTACATTCAAATGGGCGAACTTTATGGTTGGCAAATTATCCCAATAAAACTGATTAAAAAAAAAACCCAACAAAACCCGAGAGGCGCAATGCGATCGTGGCTGACGCCCTCCGCCGGCGCGCACAGGAATGGAACACTGGGCGAGCCTGAGGCCCTCCGCGTTGGAAAGACTCCTAAGACCCTTCCCACCTTTGACCCGCAAGAATCGCCCGCACTCCTCGAGAGCCAGGGGAGCCTCTAGGGAGGGGCTGGACCACGAGAGCCGGGGTTCCCAGTCTCTGGGAAAGAATGCCAGGATTCCCACGGTCCTCCCCGCTGCTCGGCAGTGCGGCCACCCGCCACTACCGGCCTGGAGATGCGCTTACCCAAGGCACAGGCCATGGCGGCGCCCACCAGGCCCCCGCCCGACACCACCACATCGTACACGGCGCCTGCCGAAGCGCCGGACCACCTCCGGCAGAAGACGAGGGGGCCTATGCGGGCAGCTACACTCGCAGCTACACTCGCAGCTACACTCGCAGCCCCGCGCCTGCTCCCGGCAAGCCGGGCCGCCATGGTGCCGACTGCGCAGCGCCGGAGCCAGGCCGGACCGGCGTAGCGCTTCCGGAGCAGAGCGCGCCAACCACGTGACGCTTCGGCCTGGCCTCTACCGGAAATAGGACGCAGGCCCCTGAGGAAACGACCCTTGCCTGCTTGGGTGGGATTACGTGGGAACCGGTTTTTCACCCACGGCCCTGAACGCCTGGCAGCAGGGGTTGCGTTAGAGGTTGCTTGAAAAGGGGGAGTGGTTAATAGCCTCAGCCCGGGAGCCAATCAGAGGCCAAAGCTAGAAGGAGGCGGAACCCGAGGCCGCTTGGCTGCTGCCGCCGCCACCGTAGCCGCCGCCACTGTCACCGCCAGTCACTGCCACCTCTTCCTGGCTGAGAAGATGACTGTGGGGAAGCCTACGGAAGCCTCCGGCAGCGCAGAAAGGAGCCGTCAGGTGAGGCCGGAGAGAAAAGGGGATGAAGCGGGAGTGTGACCCGGAAAGGAATCCCTAAGAGAGTTAACTGTTTGACGTTTCCTTGGAGACAGACAGTAGGAGCGTGGCACCAACGGGCGTGGGATTAAAATACGGGTCGGGAGGCGGCATCTGAGCTGCCTGAACCCCTTGAGCCTTACACCAGGCTGTTCACAGAACCATAACAATGGCACTCAGATTTCGTTTACCCCTCCCAATTTAACTCTATGAGATTAACTCCATTTTAGAGACACAAAGATTAGGAAATTAGCCCCAAAATCCATACTGACCGAAAGTAGATTGGAGATTTCCAGAGCTGGGAGGGGATTTGGTGGGAATGGGGCTTGACTGCTAAAGCCTACGGAGTTTCTTTTTGGGGTGAGGAAAATCTAAAATTGATTGTGATGATGGTTGCACAACTCTGAATATACTAAAAACCACTGTACACTTTAAATAGGTGAAGTGTATGAATTGCATGGTATGTGAATATAAAGTAGTTATACAGAAAAACGGAAATCTGCCCAAGGTCATACACTTTAGTAGCAGAGCCAGGGCTAGAACAGATACATACCTTTGACTCAGAATCCAGTGTGCTTTCCAGGATTAGAGTTGGACCTTAGAGAACCTAAGAACCATCACCACGTGTCACCTGAAGGACTACAGTGGCCTGCCCCCAATTGTTCTTCCAGTTGCAACCACTCTCCTCTATAATCCCACCTTGGCCCTGCACCTGCCTCTGACGTCATCTTACACCACGGTGCTCCACCACACTGGTTCCCTTTCTGCCTCTTCGAGTGATAAGTTTGTACCTGCCTCAGGACCCTGCCTAAAGGCCTTTGCTCTTGCTATTCCTTGAGCCCAGAACCCTTTTATCCAGATCTTAGCAAGGTTGCCTCCTTCTCATCAATCAGGCATCAATCCAAAATTTCTCCATAGTGAGAAAGTAAAAATCAGCCTAGGCCTAAGAGAGAAAAACTCAGACTGTAACAGACACAGATTTTGCTAGCAGCAAGATCAGCAGAAAACAAGGATCTTTCCCAGGGCCACATGGTAGCTGCAAAGTTACTAGCACTCCCTTCTTCCAAATAATTATGCTTACTTATCAATTACTTACCCAGCCCTTTTTTTTTTCTTCTTACCTTTTGAATAAAGTTACTTAATCACTCACTTACTAAACTGTCCCGAGTTCATGGCAGCACCCAATCCAGAGTTGATCCTTGCTTCCCCTAACCCTCCTAAGAATCATTCAGCATAAGCCAACCCTAAAACAGCCCGCCCACACCCCATTCCCCACTGTTTCCCATGGAATGCTGCAGCAAGTTAATAACCCTGACTTTCATTATAAGTACATTCCTAATGGTCTTTATCTGATGGGTTTTATCAATAGAAAAGCTTTACATTGCCACTCCCATCACTCTCTAGAACCTCAGTGTTTTGTGTCCGTTTTCGTTGAATTTATCACCATCTTGTTTATTGTCTGTTTTCCCTGACTAGAATGTAAACTTCATGACAGTAAGGATCTTGTTTGTCTTGTACCAAATGCCCAGTGACCATTAGGTACTCAATAGATATTTAAAAGACTGTTGAAAGCCAGGTGGGTGTCCCACTTTTTAGGATGTTGCTCTTTTAGCTCAACTACATTGTCTCTCCTGTTTATCAGGCATTCATAGTAATGAAGAGGAAATTAGCTATAATATGAGGAAAGCAGATGGGGGAAGCAGGAGGAGGAAGATGGGCAACAAGCAGGTAAAACCCAAGTAGGGCAGGGCCGAGAGTATGATTAAGTTGTGGGTAGAATTCCTGGGGTGCAGGGACAGAATGCATGGTGCAGGGCATTCACTCTGTAAAAGCTTACTGCACTGCATGGAGTAGGGAACCAGCTTTAGCTCTTCCCGTCCTATTCTTGCCTTCCAGCCAAGCACTCTCCATGTATCAGGTTGTGAAGTTCCTTCAGAGCAAAGAAATTACTTTTCTTTGTTCCTCTCTAGGCCGTAATATATAAAAGCTTATTCAAAGTGAGATTCAGAGTTATGTTTTGAGTGAATTTAAAATTTTAGCTTGACTCACGGAATATTTATGTTTCATTTTAGATATTTCCCCCCAAATCCTCTTCAGACACAGAGGCAGAAGAGGAGCTGTGTGGAGATGGGCTGGTTTTGCCCAGGGCTGGCAAACTTGATGAGTTCCTCAGCCCAGACGAAGAAACTGATTCCAGTTCTCGTGACTCAACTGGGAGTTTTTATGAGGCCCTACAGGCTCTAAAACAGAAAGGCAGGTGGTGTCTGCTGGAATCTTTTTATCAGTCAGACACAGACAGTGACGAGAACCGTTCTGAAGATGAGGAAGACCTGGAGAGTTTCTTCCAAGACAAGGGTAGGGGGAAACCACAGGTCCAGAACCCTCAGTCTCCAAGGTAAGGCATTACAGTTCAACACCTGCCCCACTCTGCAACTCTGGATAAGTCACAGCATGTGTCTTGGCCTCATCCTCTTCCTCTATAAAGCAAAGACCACATCTCCAAGTTGCTACTTAGCCAGGATCCAGCTCAGATCAGCTTTCCGGTCCAACTAAGCCTTCTGATTCTTACTGAGAAATCCTAAATCACTTTGGGTAACACTTAGTCACCTGAAGCATTGGAATTGATCCCTAATAATGAAAACAATGGTATTAGCTGCCATTTAGTGGACAGTTACCTTGGCCAAGCACTGTTATATGCATGTGCACCTTTATCTCATTTAATATTTTCTCTTCCCAATAAACTTGTAAATAGATGCTATTTCTCTCATTCTACAGATGAGGAAATTAAGACCCCAAGAGATTATGTGACTTGCTCAAGGTCACACAACTGGTGATTGCTGGAAATAAGAATTGAACCTGGGTCTGTCTGATTCTAAAGCCCTGCTTGGCACCACTGCACTTCTCTCTCTCATATGAAAATACTGTAGTGCAAAGGGGCAATTCCTGGACCAATTCTGAACAGAGACTTCCCATTAGGACTGTTAGGATGGTCTATGGGAAACAGGGAGGCCTGGTTGGGAAAGGTGCAGGCATAGAGGCCTTTGGGGCTGTGATGTGAGGCTGAGAAGCTGGCTGTGACCTGCTGGGAATGGAGGACTGGGGAGGAACAGGAAGGATTGGGGAGGAGCCAGGCCTCCTGGCTGCCTTGTCCTTGCAGTCTTGTCAGTAGCACTAGAAATCTGTGTCCCTTTTTGTTGCGTCATCTTGCTGCATCAGCTCTCCATATGTGTGGCGCCACTCCTGGGCAGGCCATGCTTTTTTCACGAAGGGAGGCTCTTCTCATAGGGCGCACTCCTGCGCTTGGGGCTCCCCTATGCGGGGGACACCCCTGCATGGCACAGCACTCCTTGTGCACATCAGCACTCCACATGGGCCAGCTCACCACACGGGTCAGGAGGTCCTGGGTTTGAACCCTGGACCTACCATGTGGTAGGCAGATGCTTTATCAGTTGAGCCAAATCGACTTCCCCTGCCTTGTCCTTCACCCACCTGTTTTCTCCTCCCAGATGCTGCTCCAGAAGGCGCTGTAGCTCCCTGACCAACCTTATCTCAGACAGTCCCAGGGCCCAGCCCAGCCCACCCTTGATCTCCAGGCCCCACTCCCAGCACAGAAGCATCAACTCTTGGGCATCGTCCATTACTGTCCCTCAGCCATTCCAGATGACGTTGCGTGAGGCTCGGAAGAAAGCCCAGTGGCTGGCCTCTCCTGCCTTCTTTGAGCGTGAGAGGCAGCAGGCCCAGAGGCAGGGCCGGGAAGAGGCAGAGTGCCACCGGCAGTTCCGAGCACAGCCTGTGCCTGCACACGTCTACCTGCCCCTCTACCAGGAGATCATGGAGCGCAGTGAGGCCCGCAGGCAGGCAGGGATCCAGAAGAGGAAGGAGCTGCTGCTGTCTTCCCTGAAGCCCTTCAGCTTCCTGGAGAAGGAAGAGCAGCGAAAGGAAGCTGTTCGACAGAGGGATTTGGCCACCACAGCTCAGGCCAAGGTCCCCAAGCAGAAGGCCACCAGGAACATCCCCAAGTCCATTCTGGAGCCAGCCCTCGGGGACAGACTCCAAGGTAAAGACAAGCATGGCACCTTACTGCCTCCTGCTGGGGGGGTACCAGGAGGTGCTGTGGGGCTTCAGTTGGGCACAGGTCAGCCTAGCTTGGAGATGAGCTGTTAGGGTGGGTCCACCAGAGGCTGTGCTGGACAGGTACTCAGTGCAGGCCCGGGGGTTGGGTAGGGTTAGGTAAGAAGTGGGGGGTAGGACGTCCGACAGCAGGGGTTCCTAAACTTCTTTGTTCCATGGACCCCTTTGCCAGTCAGGTGAAAACCACAGACCCCTAAACTAAGTCTACCCTATACTGTGTATTTTTTAATAAACATATCACACCCACACCAACACATCCCCACAAGAATAATTTTTTAATTTCATTTCAAGCTCATGGACCCCTTGTTAAGAACCCATGTTCTATAGCATCCTGTTGACATCTCTATCATTTCGTGAATGTGAAGGTCTCTGAGCCAACCCAGGTGCCAGAACAGAACCAATGAGACATCCAAGGACTACCTAGGGCCAGTGCCACCACTAGCCAGCTATATCCGAGAAAAGCTCCCCAGCCTCTTCCTCATTCTGGTGAGGTAGTATCAATCATTGAAATTACTGAAGGGATGATTATTTATTTACACATTTCAAGAAGTATAGCTCTAAGATAAGGAGCTAAGGCTTTATTGACTCATTCACCAATAGGTGCTATGCATGGGATACTATTCTATAATGAATAACCAGACATGGGGTCTGTAGGTATGTGAGGAAGACAGGTGGTAAACAAGTAACTACAAATGTGAAGTCATTTGCAATGATGCAAAAGAGGGAAGCATGAAGGTCCTATGGAGCATATAGGAGAGGGCTCTAACTTAGGGTGTGGTGAGTGGGTGAGAACAATTAGAGAAGGCCCCCAGAGAAAGTATTCAGGCTGAACCCTGAAGGATGAGGTGTGGTTAATTCAGTGATGAGGAAGGAGAAGTGTACCAGAGATATAGCATGGAGGTAAGAGAAAGCTGAGCACATTCAAGGAATGGGAAGGTAAAGGGTAGAAAGAGACTATGGGAAAAGAAAGAGGGAGGAAAGTAGGGAGAGAAAAAGGAACAGGCCAGAACAGGGGGCCTTGTAGGCCCAGTTAGGGAACTTGAACTTCATCCCAAGTACATTGGGGAGCCCCTGAGTTTTAAT
The DNA here is from genome assembly GCF_030445035.2 of Dasypus novemcinctus. Classification (NCBI taxonomy): domain Eukaryota; kingdom Metazoa; phylum Chordata; class Mammalia; order Cingulata; family Dasypodidae; genus Dasypus; species Dasypus novemcinctus. The sequence continues at coordinate 34,771,055 of NC_080675.1, forward strand.
CAGGTGGCTCATCATCAGATATGCAGTTCAGAACAGTCACTCTGGTTGCTGTGAAGATACTTAAAGGGGTCAGAGGGGACAGGGATAGATGGATGTTATCAGGCTATTTTAATAATTCATTTGAGAAATTATTAAACTAGTAGCAGGGACAATGAAAAGAACATGGACTAGAGAAAGGTTAAAGAGAAAGAGACTGCAGAACTTGTGCCTGATTAGCTGTGAGAGGGAGTCAGTGTTAATTTGACCATGAGGGTTGGCAGCTGGGTAGAAGGTGGGGCCTTGCTATGACGTGGGGAAACCTGAAAAGAAGCTTGTGACCGGCCCACTTCATTCTGGTTCCAGTCTCTGCAGCAGGAATCCTAACAAGTGCTGGGCATGTGTAAATAAATGGTAGTCGCTTCTGGGACTGTTACCAGCAGGGTTGGCATGCAGGCAGTGGTATGCTGGTTTGTGTTTATTCACTAGCTTTCCAGGCCAAAAAAATCCCCAATTTGTAGTGTTTGCCATTTTCTATAGCGTAAATACTCCCATCATGGATGATTTCAAGCTTCTCATATGATACCAACTGGCTCACAAAATTGCTGAAGTTAACTATCGACTCTATCATGTTACCGCCATTGTTTAAAAGAGGGGAGGGTTTCTGAACCCTGTAGTATGAGGCTTCTGATTTGGACCCGTCTCATCTATTACCATCTTGAATTTTCCTCCACAGAAGCTGAGTTCCTCAGGAAAATCCGCATCCGGATGAGGGCCCTGGACTTGCTCCAGATGGCCTCCGCCCCTATAGCCTCCGCTCAGAGCCAGGCTGACCCACAGTCTCGAACAGCCACCCGAACCCGGGAGAAAAAGCTAGGGTTTCTGCAGACTGACTTTGGATTCCAGCCTCGGGTGAATCCTGCTGTCCCTGACTATGAGGGCCTTTACAAGGCCTTCCATAGGAGAGCTGCCAAGAGAAAGGAAACCCGAGAGGCCACTCGCATCAAGCCCTTCCAACTGAGAACCACCAGCCTGCGTCATACTCGGTGCCAGGGTGATGCTGGTGCCCCTGGAGGGAGGAGGGTGAGAACCCACAGGGCTGGGGAAGGTTGGGGCCAGGCCTGAAATTCAGGAATGGACCAACGTAGGCAGTTCTCAATGGAAGGCACATTTTTCTTTTCATGACATTTTTCAGTCTTAATTAAAAAACAAAACAAAACAAAACCCAGCTCAATTGTAATCAGATCCTCAATTCCTATAAAACAAGAACAGGAGTGGGTGTGGCTCAGTGGTTGAGGGTCTCCTTTGCATGTACGAGGTCCCAGGTTCAATCCCTGATACCCCCTTAAAAAAAAATCACAACACTTCCTTTTCTTTCCTCTCTCTTGAGAGATTTTGCAGAAATAAGTCCAAGCAGGTTTGAAAGGCAAGGGGTTAGATCAACTGCTGTGTCCTTTTGCCAATTCTAAGAAACTCTTACTTGATTAAAAACTCCAGGATTGAGACCCAAGTCTTGACCTGGTTCCTAAATTTGAGATCTCATTACCCTTGCCTGATTTGCAGGAGAACATAAAGATTCAGTTTGACTAGGCCTTCACTGAAACTGAATCCTAGGTTAAGACAGAAACTAAACACACTATCTCACCAATACCAGCCTTCATATCTTCTAGGATGCCCCACAGGCTCCTGCCACACCTCTGCCAAGGAGTCGTTCTCTGAGTGGCCTTGCTTCCCTCTCTGCCAACACGCTCCCTGTGCACATCACAGATGCCACCAGGAAGAGGGAATCTATAATCAGGTGAGTGGTGGGGCCACATGAGACTTAGACTGCTGACCTTGACCCAAATGCTAGAATCTACCCTGCTGCTGGGCCTCCTCTCCTGTCATCAGACACCTCAAGGGGTCAGAGGGAATTCTCTCTTTGGTACCAAAATATGTGACTCTCCATGCTTGGTGCTCGAGAACATCTAGTCGTCATTCAGCAAATATTCATGGGACACTTATCATGTGTTAGGCACAATGGTAAAGCTGGAGAAACCTTATGGAACCTATAGTTTCTTATCTAGTGTAAAATACAGAAAAGCAAACAGGCAATGACACTGTTTTTTAAGTAGTGCAGTGATGGAAGTACAGGGGACTGTGGGGGCGCGAAGCAGCCTGAGGCAGAGAATCTCTTGGAAGAATAGATGAAAAAGGTGAGACCCGAAGAACGAGGAGTTACCCAGACAAAGGCTGGAGAGGCAGAGAGTCCCAGGCAGAGAAAACAACATGGGTAAAGGCCCACAGGTGAACAAGGGAGGTAGGAATGAGGAATAAGTCAGGGAAGCAGGACAGCAAGTGGCTGAACCTGCCACAGAGGGAATAATGAGACATCTACTGCACAAATTGAGATTCTCTGGAGGTCAGCTGGGAAGCAAAAACCTCATTTTTCACTCTTTAACTGGCCTAAGTCTGTCATGATCCTGTTCTCAAGCCAGTCCCTCCCCCTTCCTTTCCCCGCCAAGAACAGTTTTTCCACTAGGCCTTTGAGCACAAGTGAGCCTTTAAGCCATGGCATGATGACAGCCCCGGGAGGGGACTGATGTCTTAGTGCTTTCCTGTGGGGCTCACAGAGGAGTACATTGAACCAGCTTGGCTCTTAAGACCACCAACAGCGATTTTAGAAACACATTTAGAATCAAAGGATACTTCCTCCTTCCTCACATTTCCTAGGAAGAGTTAGTAAATCAGGAGTAAAAGCCTCGGTATCCCAAGGTCCCAGTAAGACAGGCCCTGTGAACAGGAGGCTGGGCCACCTGTAGAGGATGTTGTCAGCTTTCCCGGACAGGGAGGGCTCATACATTACTTTACAGATTAAACTTTCATACCCTCCTTCCTAATCCATCCATTTGAATGTAAGCATCCAATGTAAGAGTCTTGTTTTTTATCCTTTTGGTAAAACTCTCTATAGTACCTTGTAGAAAGAAATTTACACAAAATGCAGCAAATGGATCTGTAAATGTCTTGTGCTTTGAAGGAGGCCTCATTTCTAGTTCTCTTTGGAAAGGCAGATTTATATTCCCAAAAGACCATGAATCTATGCATCTTCCAGCCCACTGTTTACAGTACAGTGGTCAAGGCCAGAGGCTTGGGAGTCAGTTCCTGGTTCTAATCCTGGCACTTCCACTGGCATGCTGGGCAGCTTTGAGCAAGTGGCTTTACCTCTCTGAGCCTCAATTTCCTTATCAATTAAAAAGGGGCTTACAGCCCTTGCCTCATCTGGATGACAGAACATAATGGAGTGTATAATAAGCACTTATTGGTGCCCGTATGTGCTTGGTTCAGGGTAATTTAAGTGAATGGTAGCTATTAGTATTAAATTGTTTCTGGATAGGCAAGAAGCCTGGCAAAGACCTATTGAGTGGCTGTTTATGTAAGAATATTTTAACTCTTATGTTTCTTAGTTCAATTAAATGAATCACCATAGTGCTGAGAAGGCTTCTTCTTCTACTACATTTAGTCCCACAATCTCATTCTTTCAAAATGCCAGCTATGGTAAATTACCTACCCAGTTCATTGAAAACACCAACTTTCTCTGCACGGAGGTTACGCTAATATTGCTTTTAAATATACGTAAATTGGTCACCTATATTCTTTTTTTCACTTCCTTACCTTCAGAAGTTCACTTGAAAAAAAGGACAAAGCAGATGAGAGTACTCAGTGGTTGGAGACACACAAAAAGAAGTGTCAAGCAATGTCTAAATCTGTGACCTTGCGTGCAAAAGCCATGGATCCCCATAAAAGCCTGGAGGAGGTGTTCAAAGCAAAGCTGAAAGAGAACCGGTCAGTGTCCTTCATGTGTCAAAGGGGTGCGTTTCTCACAATCCAGCAGATCAATGGCCTTGAAAATGACAAAATGAAATTAGGGCAGGCTCCTATAATTGCATGGAATCATGGATTTTGCCAGGCACAGTTAGGAATTTACAATGTACGTGAGAGTACATTGTGCACGAATGGAACGAAGAGTATTCTGGATTGAAAAAGAACAGATTCCTTCTAGAAATCTTGTTAATTCCAGGAACAATGACCGTAAGAGAGCAAAAGAGTATAAGAAAGAGTTGGAGGAAATGAAGAAGAGAGTACAAACAAGGCCCTATCTCTTCGAACAAGTTACCAAGGTAAAAAAATTTTCTTTAAAGATTTTTTCTCTCCCCTTCCCATCCTCCCCCAACCCCCTAGTTGTCTGCTCTGTGTGTCCATTTGCCATGTGTTGTTCTGTGTCTGCTTATATTCTTGTCAGCAGCACCAGGAATCTCTGTCTTTTTGTGTCATCTTTCTGCATCAGCTCTCTGAGTGTGCGGCACCACTCCTGGGCAGGCTGCATTTTTTCGTGATGGCGGCTCTCCTTTCGGGGCACACTCCTTGTCCTTGTGTGTGGAGCTCCCCTAGGTGGGGAACACCCCGGCATAGCATGGCACTCCATGAGTCATCAGCACTGTGCGTGGGCCAGCTCATCACACGGCTCAGGAGGCCCTGGGTGTGAACTCTGGACCTCCCATGTGGTAGGTAGACTCTCTATCCATTGAGCCAAATCTGCTTCCCCCAAGGTAAAATTAAACTATAATTTTCTTCTGCCTCAGATGAAAGGGATCTCCAAAATTTACTTTTTTTTTTTTTTTTAAGATTTATCCCTTCACCCCTGCCCCCACTGTTTGTGCTCACTGTCTGCTATCTGTTCGTCTTCTTTTCAGTAGGCACCAGAAACCAAACTGGGGACCTCCCGTGTGGGAGGAGGCGCCCAATCACTTGAGCCACCTCTGCTCCCTGATTGTGTCTCTCCTCGCTGTGTTGCTGTCTTGTTTTCTTTAGGAGGCACTGGGAACCAAACCCGGGACCTCCCAGGTAGTAAGCAGGTGCCCAACTGCTTGAGCCACATTTGCTTCCTGTTACACGATTTTAATACCCGGTTATTAAATATTTCCTTCAGGCTCAGAGAAATTCTATATAGGCCCATTTAATTACTGCCATCTTGCCCCCAAATAAGTAGTGCAGTGGGAAACACTGTTTAGACTGATTTTATCAAAGTCTGGAGCCCAAAGGCATTGATAAAGGAATATTTCACTTCCTAAAGTTTTCAGTATAGTCTAGCTTTCAGTATGAATCAGAATGGGGATTAGATCCCAGATATGCACTGACAGTTTGGCTGTTAGTAGGAACATCTTTAATTTACTATAACATGACTGAAATTGTCTGGCTCTGCTGTCGCTGTTGTTCATAGTGCTGGGAAGGGATCTCTCCTGTAGCAAGGCTGGTGTCCCTGGGCATCCCTAGCCTCTAGAGCTGTAACACACTTATATGTCTCTAAGGATTAGGATGCCAACAGACCCAGAAGAGGTCCCTTCTAAATTAAGAAGCTTTCAGGCAGGAAGAATCATTTTAAGATGTTCTCTAGACTTTTAGAAAAGTTAGACTTGGTTGACCTTTCCCTAGGGAGCTCTTGGAGGTACTTCCTTGAACAGCCTAGAAAGACCACAATCCCAGGCAGCTTTGGGCTGCATTTGGCTCTTCAGATCCTTCTCTCCCAGATTTTCAGACAAAAGCTGGGGTTCCCTAGTGACCCTGTTCCTGTTGCTGGGCATTAGCTAGCCATACATTCCAACTTACAGCCAATGCAGCATCATCTGGGCATATACAAAATTGGACATCTTGTATATATTTAGTAACTTGACTGTCCAAAATCTCTTATGCTGACTTTTCTTCTTTATGTTAATTTGTTCCAAGCAAAGCAAGCTTACATTCGGACATTACCAGATCTTTCACCTCTCCAGGAAAAATACAAAATATTCCATATGATTTTGCTCTTGAACACTTAAAACAAAATAAATTTCTTTCTGGTCTACATGCAGACCATTTATGTTTCTGTTCTTAGTGTTACTAAATTAATGCATCTTATTTCATATTTGTTTACTTTTAGTATTCCTTATGGTGGTTTTGGTTGTTTTTAAATCTTAAAACATTTTAGTCCATCTTTTTTATCTGGGTTTCACTTGGTTTTCCCAAAACTCTTTATGTCCTTGCTTCTCAGAAAGCAAGGACTTGGTTCCCAGACAACAGTTAGCAACTCCTGGGAGACTGTTAGAAATGCAGAATTGTAGGCCCCATCTGAGAATTACCAGATGAGAATCTGTATTTTAACAAGATCTTCAAGTGATTCACATGCACATTAAGGTTTGAAAATAGGCTCTGTGTAATTTTCATTCGAATCTATGCCCAGCCAGAATGGTTGCACAGATGGAAGAGCAGTACTGTAAGAATACTAATTAAGCACGTAATTTCGAATTGTCTAGTAATTCACAAGATAGTTAAAGCAGATTAATTCCCATTCCACAGGACCTTGCCAGGAAAGAAGCAGAACAACACTACAGAGACACCCTAAAGCAGGCTGGGCTGGATGAAGACTTTGTGAGAAACAAAAGTCAAGGCACCTATGCTGTAAAATGGAAGGAGTCAGAAATTGATGATTGCCCCAGGTAACTCGAGAGGCTGTCTTTCTGCCTCTTTCTAAATTGCCAAGTATAATAATGCTACTGGGAGAAAACTTCAGAAAAGCCTCTCACATTTTGAGGCTCAAATACTGTATTTCCATAATATTAATCCATAGACCTCCATGGAAAGCAGTTCAGTTCTGAATAATATATAACTATTACATACTGGGGTTTAGATCCTTCATTTTGAAAAGGGTTATTTTCCAGTTCTAATGCCATGAGTAAAAACTATTTCTACTTCACCTTCAAAGAAACAACATTTATATATTTGGACTTCCTATAAAATGATAAGAAGGCTAAAAATATCTTAAAAGTTCCACCTCCTCCATAATCCATTTTAATATCATATAATTCAAAGGGAGAAAAGCAAAGTATCTCCAAATCTCTCGTTTGTTTTGTTTCTTAAATCCCAATGGCCCCTCCTAATTCCTAACCCAGTTAAACCCCTAGAAATTTCCTTTGATACCCCATATAAAATAATGAACATGCTATTTGAGACCATTCTTAAAATTGATATAATGCTTTCTTTAATTAAAAATTTTTAATAATGCTTTAATCTGCAGCATCCAAGAAACCACAAAACGCAGCATCAGAGATCCACAGCAGGACTTAGAAGAATCTCCAGAACAGTCTACAAGCCCCAAGAAAGAATTGGAGGAGCTGTTTTTTGAATTACCAGATAAATCACCTGCTTAATCAGTATACTTTAAAATTTTGACTATTAAGCTGTTAACTTGGAGTCGAATCAGGGCAGACAAAATTTGGGTTGAGTTATAGCTTATTTTGGAAAACGGGAAGAGTAGCAGATAACAGGGAGTGGTTTCAGCAAATCAAAGTGGAGAAATTTAGAGTGGAGGGATTATAGCCCTAGAGTTAAGGGTTCTTGCTTTGTGCCCCATACTTAAGAGTACTGGTGCAGAAAAGAGGGCACAAGGCCAAACATCTACAGGAGCTAGGCAGAAAACATAAATGGGTCAAGAAGGTAGGGTGTAACACAGGAGAAAGTGGAAACCAGAGAGTATAAACCCTGCTGTAATACAGCCCACATTGCTAGATCAATCACATTTTCAAGAGAAGCCAGAAATTTACATATTGGCAACTAATTAAAAAATCATTTAGAAATAATGTGTGAACAAAACAAAATATATCCATAGGTCAGATTTAGGACCATATATATACACAAATACACAAGTTTGCAATCTCTAATTACATGGTTTCTCAACCTCAGCACTGCTTATAAACTAGATGCGATAATTCTTAACTGGGGTAGAGGACTGGCCTGTACAAAGTAGGAGTTTAGCAGCATCCCTGGGTTCTACCCACTAGATGCCAATAGCACCTCCTAGTTGTGGCAACTGAAAATGTCTCCAAATATTGCCAAATGTCCCGAGAGGCAAAACTGTCCCTGGTTGAGAACCAACCACTGCTCTCTATAAAAGCATGCATGTTAAGAATATATGTAATTGCCATAAACTCAATCTATATAGTATAGGACGATTATGCATGTTATTATGAATTAAGAAATTTAATGATATAAAACAGCAGTTAATTCTTTCCTGTTACCAGTTTAGAATGTGTCACTTTATGTGTGTGTGTGTATTTCAGGACGAGGTTTAAATAAATTAAAATTTCTCCAAAAGCCATGAACATTAAGTGATCTTTGGAATACAATCCTTCTCACTAACAACAGGTACAGGGGAGTGGATGTGGCTCAAGTGGTTGAGCACCTGCCTCCCACATGGGAGGTCCCAGTTTCAGTTCCTAGTGCCTCCTGCAAAACAAACAACAGGCAAAACAAACAAAAAAAAACCCAACTCGGGTTGAGCACCAGCTTCCCACAAAAAAAGTCCCAGGTTTAATACCTAGCCCCAGTATCTTAAAAAAATAAAATAAAAAGGTACAAAGTCTCTCTCAGCAGCTGCAGAGACAGGATGATGGCTAGTGGCTACTCTAACAGAAGCAACTTTCTTATTTTTTTAAACTTCTGGAAAAATTAAAAAGTATCTATGTCATTGCTATTTTTCCAGACTCGGATATCTTTTCTGGTGGTAGAAGAGTGATACTCTGATTACTACCATCTGGAACTGCTAGTTAGAGATGAAGACACCCATCTCTTGTTTCCCAATACTACTAAATCAATTGCTTTATCTAAAAGGGAAATAATGAGCTATTTCTTACTCTCCTAAGATAAATTTTGTCCAATACAAAAGAGCCATATCACTGACTGAGGATGTTTTATTTATTTAAAGGGAAAACAATTGACGCTCTTTATCATGTGATTTTTAAATAAAAAAAGATAAAACCCTTTTAACATGCTGCTGTATGTTCCATAAAGAAAGAAAGCAAAGTGACTGAGTAGAGGTGTATAGGACAAGACAGTACCTCAGCCTGAGCCAAGGGGGATTCAAGTAATTTATTTTTTGCAGCCCAGTGGCGAAGAGTCTCTTACTCAGGTTGCTAAAGGAAGAATGTCACAAAAGAACTGACATCACTCCCTTCTCTAAAGCAACAAGGCATCTTAAAAACTCAACTTCCTGGTGAAGTTTTGCAGTTGGTGGCAGGACTTAGTTTATCCATGTGAAAAGACAGCTGAGTCTGGAATGAAAACTCTTCAAAGGAAAAACCCTTCAACAGTCTATGAGAAACTTCAGCCAACACATCATCCAAATTCAAATTCACTTTTGGGACAAGTCCATTCTAACATTTTGCAGTGGGAGACAAGTACCCAGCCTACCACATTCACTGCTTTGTTCCTTCTCTGGATCAGATGGCAGTTTGAAGAGAAGCCTTCCTACATTCATCATGTATGCCAGGGAAGATGACCAGAGGCAAAAGCAGGGTCTTGTCTTTCACACTCATTTTCTGGCAGTTCTTGAGGCTTAAGCATCCTGTTCCCACGTTATGCACTCCGGGATCAGACAGAGCTGCTCTTCCAGGAGACAACATCCATGATCATGTCCGTCTTTCAGTTAAATCTCCTTGGTTTAGTAACTGTAAAAGATTTTTTAAAAAATATAAAATACGTTATGACTGAATTGTAGGAAAAATAATTCATAGTAAGTAAAAGGATTAAAAGTGAGAGTAGGCTTTCCCCAAAATGACATGGGTTACATGGACCAGGGTGGATACCTAAATGTTATGAATACTGTAAGGAGGGGAGAGGGAAAAGATGAGACTGGATACCTGATAGGAAACCAGAAATTACTATTAAATTCATATATATACAAATACACACCATATACAAACATACACACCCATATACTGTACATACAGGCATCCCCCTCATAAAATTATGACTCATTTCCTGATGAAAACACTTAATTTGGAGCTGATTTGCAACAATTTAAATAGGAAACAGTAATATTTCTATGTCCACCCAAACCCCCAAACCAAATTACTAAAATATAACTGAAACAATACAATGTGTATGTATGAGAATCACTTTAAGATGTAAAATGCTTAAATCACTGCTTCCTAATTCTAATCATCAAACTATTAATATGGCTGGTAACAAAAAGTTGTGTTACTACATAAGCCCTTGTTGATACACTGCATGTTTTAAAAATGTTATGTAATACTGTTGTTCTCACTGATTGCATTTGGAATGTAACTCAATACTTTCCCCACACGTTTTGCTAAAAATTCTGTATTGCCTTTTGGGAATATAAAAGTACACTTACGTAAATACATATATATGGATAGAGATCACACCACAGTCAAGAACATCTAGTTCTAAAGCACATAGACTGACAGATTTCATTCTAATCCTAGCCTTAGGACAGTACTTTGTCCATGTCATAATACTAGGCTTACACTATGTCAATAAAATAGCCTCAGTCTATAGGCCAAACTTGTGTACCCCAAATCTCTCCTACAGCTAACAAGCCCTGAATAATGAATTAACCCAGCAGCACTTAAATAATCATTGACAAGATGGGTCAAATCAACCAGATTTTTGGGAGAAACAAACCAATGAGTGATGGCATAAGGTGGCCTGACAAAGCTGTATAACACTCATACACCTGACCCTTAAGTATTCCTTCTATATGGGGAATGGTCTTGTGAAAGCAACTCCAGTCACTACAAAGATGTTCAAGATAACAGGATGAAGTGGGAGGATGTAGTTTTTTTGGTAGAAGACACTCTTAAGTCTCAAGGGCCAAGAGTCTAAGTCAGAGGGTAGTTTGTTTGACTCTAAGGAAAAAGGAAGAAGAAAAATAGCCATTTACTCAATAGCCAGTGGTGAAGGAATCTATAATTTCAGATGAAATCAGTAATGGTGGGACCAAAAGCCAAGGCATAGGTCAAAGGCTCAAGTAGAAGAAGGGAAACAGGAAACGTACTGTTCCCATTAGGAGGAGTTCTACATGAGAGCTTGATCCCACTCAAAAGAAACCTAGGGATTCCCAAAGCTTAAAAGAATATCTTTCCTATGGGGGACTCAGGCAGGAGGGGCAGGTAACACATTCTACTCTACACCCAAAGCTTCTGTTGAAATGGGTTTTGTACAATAATTGATGGAACTGGTTTGCATTTAATTATGAAAAGAAAAGGAAATGATAAAAATACAGTGAAATTCAGAAAACTGGAATTATAAAAATTAATCAGTTAAATTATTCAAGTCAGGATATATTAATGATCTTAATTGGATGAAGATAACTTACAGAGAATTTAATTATACTGAATTTCAAAACTGTAAAGAAAACACAGATTTCATTTAATGCTGCATGATGGGGATACAGAAATACTGTTTTTAGTTTCTGCAAAGATTCAGATGTTTGCATTCAAACTCAGCAATGGCACTTTATGAGAAATGTTAAAGAATACATATTTGCTATTTTCTGCTTTGGTTTTACTTGGAAAACATCCTAAGACTTCGTTAAAACTAGCTGGGAATCACTTATACTGGTTCTTAAGTCCAGGAATGTGTACTCAAAGGAATGACATTTGTTGGTAGGAGAATACAAAAGCCCTGGGGTTGCATTTGACATGCAGAATGAGTCCTCACTCTGATTTCTGGGAGACCAAGCAATAATTAGGATAAAACAGAAACTATCTAATATGAACCATTTGAATAACTGACATATAGTTTTTGATATATTTTACATGGTAGTTTCTTTTTTTTCTTTAATTTTTATTGTGGTAACATATATAGAGTAAAATATATATACTTTGAAGTATAAAATTCAATGGTATTTTTTAAAGGTTTATTTATTTCTCCCCCACCCCCACCCCCACTGTCTGCTCTCTGTCCATTTGCTGTGTTCTTCTGTGTCCACTTGTATTCTCATCAGGCAGCACTGGGGATCTGTTTCTCTTTTTGTTGTGTCATCTTGCTGCGTCAGCTCTCCATGTGTGTGGCACCACTCCTAGGTGGGCTGTGGTTTCGTGCAGGGTGGCTCTCCTTGTGCAGGGGCCACTCCATGTGCGGGGGCATCCCTGACTGGGCTGGCACTCTTTGCACGCAGCAGCACTGCGCATGGGCCAGCTCACCACATGAGCCAGGAGGCTTTGGGTACCGAACCCTGGACCATGTATATGGTAGGCTGACGCTCTATCTGTTGAGCCACATCTGCTTCCCCAATGATATTAATTATATTCACAATGCTGTGCTACTATCATCATCAACCACTAACCAAAACTGTTCAATTAAAGCCAACAGAAACTCTGGCAAACTGTAAACTACTTTCTGACTCTGATCTTATGATGAACCACTCTTGCATTCCTTGGATATATCCTACTTGTTTGTGCTATATAATTTTTTTTTTTTTTGAGGTACCGGAGCCAGAGATTGAACCAAGGACCTTGTATGTGGGAAGCCAGCACTCAGCCAGAGCCTTATCAGCTCCTAAATTGGTTTTTTCATTTGTTTGTTGTTTTTAGGAGGCACTGGGAACCAAACTCAGGACCGCCCCCATGTGGGAAGCAGGTACTCAACCGCTTGAGCCACATCTGTTCCCTATATAATATTTATTTTTTTAGGATTTATTTATCTCCTACACGCCCCACCTGTTTGTGCTCCCTGTCTGTCTCTGTGTTTGTTCATTTGTGTTCTATGTCTGCTCATCTTATTTTAAGGAGGCACCAGGAACCAAACCTGGGACCTTCCATGTAGGAGGAGGCACCCAATCACTTGAGTCACTGCTGCTCCCTGCTTGCTGATCTCATTATTATTTCCTCATTGTGTTTCATTGTTACATCAACCCATTGCATCAGCTCGCCACACCAGCCCGTCACATGTCAGCTCACTGCCTTGCTTGTCTTCTTTAGGAGGCACTGGGAATAGAACCCAGGACCTTCCAGGTGCTGCCCATATGGTAGGCAGGCACCCATATGCTTGAGCCACATCCACTACCCCTATATGATTGTTCTAATGTGCTGCTGGGTTCAGTTTGCTAGTATTTTCTTGAGGATTTTTGAATCTTTATTCATAAAGAATATTAGTATGTAATTTTCTTCTCTTATGATACCTTTATCTAGCTCTGGCATCAGGGTGATGCTGTCCTCCTAGAATTAGTTAGGAAGTGTTCCCTACTCTTCAATTTCTTGGAAGATTTTGGGCAGCACTGGTGTTAATTCTTGGAATGTTTGGAAAATTCATCAGTGAAGCCACCTGGTCCTAGACTTTGCTCTGATGGCAGGTTTCTGATGACTGAATCAATCTCTTTACTTATTACTGATTTGTTGAGGTCTTCTATTTCTTCTTGAGTCAGTACAGGTCTTCTTTGTGTTTCTAGGAATTTGTCAATTTCATCTAGGTTATCTATTTTCTTGATGTACAACTGTTCATAGTATCCTCATATAATCCTCTTATTTCTGTAAGGTCAGTAGTAATGTTCCTCCTTTCATTTCTGATTTTAATTGTTTCTTCTTTTTTAGAGGCCCCAGGGATTGAACCCATGTCCTCCCATATGGCAGGCAGAAGCCCTATCACTTGAGCCACATCTGCTTCCCAGAGATTGTGTTTTGCTTACTATTGTAAAACAAGCACCCAACAAAGTGCCTCACACACAAGAGAAATATAATAAATACCTGTTAAATGAATTATGGTTTTAATGCATCTGGCATTTATTTGGGGGTAATCTGGAGTGCTTCAGTAAAAGGTATTTAGCAGTGGAGGAAAGAAAAGCTCCAAAATTTCAAATATAAAAAAGAAAAGGTTGAGTGGTGTGGATTGGTTTGTCAGGATAATAATTTTTATTAGGTTAAAAGAGGAGATGTTTTTTCTAAGCTGACAATATTTCAGGGTAACTCAATAGCTGATGGGAGCAAGTGTTTCTTTTATAGAAGAATGACAGTTAATGAAAGTACAGGGAATTAGAGAATTAGGATATTAAAATTTTTAAAGCCCTAATGAAAAACAAAACAAAACAAAACCTCAGATGTAGGTCAAGATAAGTAATAGCTGCTAAAACTTTTAAATAAAGTTGATCAATACTAAGATCAGTAAGAGGAGAACAACCCAAGTATCATATGCCTATTGGTGGTATTTAACTGGAAGCAACACTACCACCTATGAGTATTCTTGCCAAGAAAAAAACCAAACCAAACAAAACAAAACAACACAAAACAAAGCATGATTCTAATCCAGCCTCTAAATGTAACTATCAGTTTTTAGGAAATCTGATGGATGGAGAAATATATTGAACAAAAAAGGAGTCAATCAAACCAGAATGTGGGAAATTCTGTAGGACAAATGACCCAATTCCTTAACTAGAGAGCCATTCTGAAAAAAATGGGAGGACTGTTATATAAGAGAGACTTGAGGAGGAGATGTAGTAGCTCAAGCAGTTGAGCACCTGCTTCAAGGTCCTGGGTTCAGTTCCAGTGCCTATAAAAACAAAAATCAAAAAACAAAAAACTGGCTCGGGATTGAAACAGAAAGCTCCTGAGTCCGGCCGGCCATCAATAAACCATTTTTCCTTCTCAAAATCATTCCTGAGTCCTGGCCTCTCTATACACAAATAATTGAACCTCTCTCAAATTCTACAACATTTCTGGCAACCACGGAGGGACAGCAAACGAAGGCCAGAGATGGTAGCATTTTGCTGCCCCTTCCAAATCCCCAAAGAAGCCGGGAGGACTCAGGTAAACCCCAAATCTGGGTGCCCCTGGATTAAATTTAATCCAGAAAAGATGTGGACTCCACCAGAATCTTCCCAAGAAAAATCGAGGGCAATGGAAGGTCTGAAGAGAAAGATTCTGGGAACAAAAAAAGAACTCCGAACATGGAAGAAGATGACAGTTTATCATCTTATCTTACTCCATCATTCAAGAGAACAATGCAAGGCAAAATTGACTATTTCAGGGTGGAAGATATGAATCATATTCTGGAGAAGAGCAAGGAGCCTAAATATGAAGTATAGTTTTCCTTCCCCTTGCAGAGATGATGGATCTCTTCTGTCCCTCTTTTTTCTTATAAGAGAACAGTTCTGTTTTCATCCAGCTCCAAAATCATACCAAGGTCAAAGTTTACATTTTCTAAAACTGTTGGACCAGATTTTCTCAAATAAGTAAAAAGCCAGTTCAATAGTCATCTACACTGAGGCATGTTCCCTAATTATCTTTAGCCCAGTTCATTTCTCCCTTTATTTGCCTTTTGTATATTTATATACAATTTCACAATGTGTTAGCAAACTTAATTTTGTTCTTTTCTTTCACATGTGTCTGTCTTAGTTCTTATTCTAAATAATAAGCTTGTGTAGAATAAGAAAAAAACAAAAAAAAACACAAAAAACTAAGCAAAACAAACCAAAACTCAGAGAGGCCGATATGGTTCGGTGGTTGAGTGCTGGCTTCCACATACAAGGTCCCGAGTTCAATCTCTGGCCCTGGTACTTCAAAAACCAAAAAAAAAAAAAAGAGAGACTGAAGAGAAATATTAACCAAACATAATGAATGACCTTGTTTGAATCCTGATTCAAACCAACCAACCATTAAAAGAAATTTTCAAAGGAAAAAAAACATTAAGTATTAGAGGATATTAAAAAAAAAACTTAATTTTGTTGAATGCAGTAAAGATATTATCATTACGGAAAAAAAAGTCCTTTGCTGTTAGATACATAATGAAATACTCGCAAATAAAATGATGCCTGAGATTTACTTCAAAATACTCCAGCACAAACAGCAACAACAAAAAAGCCAGAAGGAAGAAATAAAACAAGAACAGTAGGAAGTTAATTATTGAAGTTGAGTGAAAGGTACATGAGGTTCATTACACTATTCTCTCTTTCACTATACTCTCTCCCATAAAAAAATTAAAAACATAAATGAAGAGGTTAAGAACAGAGGAGAAAGAGGAAGCCTCCTTAGGTGAGACATAAATAATTAGTTCCAAAATTCTATCAAAAGGTGATATAGAAAAAATCAGTGATACCAAAAGCAAAATTTTTAATATATATATATAAGCAAGGCTTAGACAATGGGTCACAATGCTAAATAAAGGGAAAGGTCCTAGCAGAAGTATTAACATGCATGTCCCTGTGGTCCTCGATAACCCCAGGAATATTACAGATTGAGAATATTTGCTATAGACTGCAGTTATTTGAATGCTATAACTGCTTACTGTGATGTAAAGCTCATAATGAAAGGAAAGGGAACAAAGATGGGAAAGGATTGTGAAAGATACTGTAATGGTGAAAGGATCTGGGTCCATAGGTTTTGGCAAAAGCTTGTGCACATGAAGTGAACTTGTGATAAAGTCATCCACTCCCATGATACTACTTTGTTTCACGAGGCCACTAAAATATCCTCAGATTCTAGGAACTGATTGGTTTTCATTTTGTTTTCTGGGTCAGAGCCAAGACCATAGAGTTGCGGGTGCTTGGAGTCTAAAACCTGTTTCAGATGATCACCAATCACTCAACAAAGAAGTGAATACATTCGTATATGCCCAGTTAGTTCAGCCTACTATCCCCCAGATTGTATGACCCTAGCAGGCTGAACAATGATCATTCTGAACGATCTTGTTACTACCTTTTTTTGCTCGGGAACACTTTGTCCCTAAATGTTACTTTCTTTATAAAATAAAAGCAGTATCTTCATCTCAGAGTGAAGCAGGTTAACAGTGGGAGTAAATACCAACTCAATAAAGAATATGTACAAAGGATTTTTAAAGCTGACAATCCCAACTGTGACTGACCAAATCTCCTAATGCAGGAGACCTCTAACGCTTAGTCTCCTTTCAAAGCTAGACTCAGGCTTAGCTTAAAGTGAGATATTCTAACCAAAGTTTCCAGAAATGGAAATTCGGAGAATTTTTTTTTTCCTTTCAGATCCTCTGAAGTAGATTCCCAACCACTTTCCACATTCAACTCCACAGAAACTAAGTAAGGGCAAGAGACAGTTTTTACCTCCTGTGGATTTACTGCAGTTAAGACAGAAACCTCATATGACTGCCTCGCTGACTGCATGGTCACCAAGTGATGTGTCACATCAGGCACTGAAGATAGGGGACGAGGGGATCCTTCAGCAAGCACCTCTGTGAAACAACAGAACAATGTTTCATTGAAAAATGAACCCACATATATTTACCTGCTTCATCAAACCTCTCATTAAGAACTCTAAAAATTACTCCCTGAAAAACTGAACTCCACATTCCTATATTTCTTCCAAATGAATTCCTTCTGATAATCATTATTGGTGAAGTGGAGGGTATTACAACAGCGGCACAGGGGAAAGGGAGGTAAAAACACAAGCAATTTCGATAGAAAAATTGACCAATTTTTTACATACCAATTTAGAGTAACGTGGCTTTAGCACTGCTATCTGGATTAAATTGTGTATGAAAAAGGGCAAAAGCTTCTCAGGAAGGCAGATAAGGGAACCAGAGCCAACCCTTAAAGCATTCTCCAATGATACAAATAGTGCAATATAAGCAGGTCAAAAGTTAAGCTAAACCTGGCCCCAAATTTCTTCTGAGTGACCCTTTCTCCCTTGAGTTCTTCTTCAGGTCTAGTAAACTAGATCCAGGCAATTTCCATGGCTTATACTTTAGTTATCCACTAGGTATCATTCAAGAAGAGAGGAGGTTCATTGTGGTCACACACACTGGGCCTTGTAGGCTCCACGGAGAAGTTACACAAACTTATTCCTAAAACTGCCTGGATACGATATGGATAAAACATAAGTTTTCAGATATATATATTCATTAGTAGGATCACCAAGAAAATCTTCTGTAAACAGTATACAGATGTAACACATCATTTGAAGAAATTCAAAGTTTATTCTAGGGTCTTTCTTGTTCATACTGATCTTCCAAACCATACAATTTAATGTTCACTTATACACTGTTTATTCGACGTTTTTTCCCATATATAAGTTTTGTCTTCTCAACCAGATTTTAAAGTCCCTGTCTTCTACTTTTGTCTTTTCTGTGGTGCCAGGCAAATATTAGGCCCTGAATAAATACATCCTGACCTCACCTGTTAAAGTTTTTCAGAAAAGAGGGCCTGGCCTAGTAACTTGGGTATAATTTCTACACCAGTGAGGAACAACTGTTTCCTAGAGAGGTCTTTCTTTTTCTCCAGAAGATATGGCTTTTAAAGGTTTTAAGAAATTGCTTTATATCTCCTCAGTAAAACCTGGTTTTCGTTCTGTTTAAATGTTTTAAAAAGTTAAGCTCTTCCATAACTGCAATAGGAAAGATAAAAATAATTGGTCTAGGATGCTAAATTTTGGATAATTATCTTTTTAAAATATTTTTTCTTTTGTTACATCATTTCAGTGACAAAAAAAATGATTCTAGAGATAAAGAACACAAATGCTACACAATCATACCACAGCTACTCACAAGAAATGAAATTAATTAAATTTATCATTTTGGAAACAACCTCACTCATTGGTCCCAGTTGCAGCTCATTATTCCCAAAAAAAGGAGAGCTGAAATTCTTACCATCATCAACTCCCAGGATAGAATTGGTATTTGGTAGATTCAAGGATTCTCCACCAAGGCTGGGCTGGGAATTCATAGACACCATGTTTTTATTGGGTACTGAAGCCTCTTCAAGCAAACTACTGCCCATTAGTGGCTCAGCTGCAAAGAGAATAGGATGTGAGAGACATACAGCAGTCAACCTCTGTCAAGGCTGTGCTGGTCCTCAGCTTCATTCACAAGGAAGCTGGTCTTCTAAAGAACTGGAGGTCAGCCTCTATCTTGGATTAGGTCAACCTCTATCTTGGATGACACCTCTTATTTCACCTATTTTTGGGAAACAAGAATGAATCTAGAGGTGAAGAGTTGAACCTTAAGACTAAATATCTTTGCCTGTGATCAGCGCCTGAAGAATTAGCTTATGAAACAGGATGGGTGGATCCTCAGAAAGGAGTATTTGTAATGAATTAATTGATTAAGGACAAGGAAAAGGAAAAAGAATTTAAAAGTTACTAAATTTAAGTTAGGGAAAATCATGATTGAGAAGTAAAAATGCTTAAACCTTTTTCATACAGAAATCTTTATTCACAGTGATACTCAAATGCTAACTAATGGATTATCACTCAATTATCACCAAACTACTCACTAGGAGGGATTTATAAAACTACAGATTCTGAGATCTTACTTCCAAATAATTTGACTTATCAGATTTTGCTTTGTTTTGTTTGAGGAAAACAAAACAAGAATAGTTATATTTAAAAGCTTGAAGGTAATTCGAATGTTTTGAGAACCATTTTATGAGGCCAGGTCTCCCTATCCTTAACAAAATCAGAAAATTTCTAAGTAACCCACAGGCCAGTTATTTTTTTTTTGGACCTAGAAGACATAGCTCTCCACTGTGCCTGCTTTTCTCACCAGTTTGCTCCTGCTCTTGACTCCCAACTGTTCCCAACTGCAAGTGATGCTTTCTCATATGCACATTCCTGCTTCCACTCTGAGAGAAGGTCTTCCCACAGACTTGGCACTGATGAGGCTTCTCTCCTGAAACAGGGACTAGGTTAAGACAGAGAAGCCAAAAAGACAAGGCACATTTCTGACAGCAAGAAAATGTACTCAAGACCTAGATGGAGAGGCCCAGAGAATGTTAAACTAAACACAAGAGGGTACTCCTCCTATTCCCCACCTTCCCTGGTGGTTTCTCAATCTTCATAATATTGAGAAAGGCAGGAAGAGTATTCCCAGGAGGGGTTTAACACACTCATTGCTCTCAGCCTCCCATCCTGTCCAGACCCACTGTAGTGTTCACAAATAACCTTTGTGGTATGGATCATGCCAGCCACGCACAGTATCAATTTACTTCCTTTTCAGATATAGTCTTCCATGTACCTCTAGGACAAGTACCTTCCTCATGTATTCCAACCCTGGGTTCATAATATCCATTTATCCTATTTCTTATCACCATTCTTAGGGTCTTCAACATTCATATTGGTGTTTTGTTTTTTTTTTTTTTTTTAACACAAATGATCTCAAGTGTCCCCTATATAACCAAGTCCAAAACTCTCAATCTTCATTCCACCTATCCAGACAACCACACTTAGAGCAGAGGACAAAATGCATGCCTACAGGTGCCTGGTAGATAGCTTAAGAAAGTGAAATGGCCAAGTGGGGGCTGTGGTAACCTAGAGAGTACCTTCCCTATAAAGTGGTAGCTTTATTCAGTTCTAGCCAATGGTTGCCGTGTGTGAATTTAGGCCTAGCAATGCCAGATCCTCTTATATATATATATTTTTTAAAGATTTATTTTATTTAATTCCCCCCCTCCTCCGGTTGTCTGTTCTCTGTGTCTATTTGCTGCGTCTTGTTTCTTTGTCCGCTTCTGTTGTCGTCAGCAGCACGGGAAGTGTGGGCGGTGCCATTCCTGGGCAGGCTGCACTTTCTTTCGCGCTGAGCACGGCTCTCCTTACCGGGCGCACTCCTTGCGCATGGGGCTCCCCTATGCGGGGGACACCGCTGCGTGGCAGGGCACTCCTTGCGCGCATCAGCACTGCGCATGGGCCAGCTCCACATGGATCAAGGAGGCCCGGAGTTTGAACCGCAGACCTCCCATGTGGTAGACGGTCGCCCTAACCACTGGGCCAAGTCCGTTTCCCTCTTATATTTTTTTTAAAAGAGAAACTGGCAATGAGGAGTTTTCATTAAAATCTGATTTGTAAACACTGGAAACCAAGTCACAATTCATAGAAACAGCATACAGCAATCTTCACTGCTGAATGGAATGCAAAATACCACAACTCTTGTGGCAGGGAACCTAGTAATATTTAGAAAAATTAGATGCAATTGCTCTTTGATTTTAGAAATTCTACTTCTAGGAATGTGTTCTAAAGTTACAGTGGCAAAATGTGAAATAATCTATGCTTAAGATCATTCACTGAAGTACTACCTAAAATGGATGAAGACTGAAAACAACCAAATAATCATCACATAAGACTGACTGAATAAAACTATGGGAAATAAACATAATGGAGGGAGCAGATTTGGCTCAAGCAGTTGAGTGCCTGCTTCCCACATGGGAGATCCTGAGTTCTGTCTCTGCTATTCCCAGTGCCTCCTAAAAACAAAAACAAACAAACGAAAAAAAAAAATTCAGGGGAGCCGATGTGGCTCAGTGGTTATTGCCACCTTAGTGCATACAAGGTCCTGGGTTCCATCTCTGGCCCCAGCACCTCAGAATAAATATATATATATAACCATAGTGAAATACCATATGGCTGTAAAGAAGAATGAGAAAACTTTATATATGCTGATAAGGAATGATCCCAAGTTATATTATGTTAAAAAAAAAGTATAGAAATATATGCTACCTTTATGTAAGAAAGAAAGGGAGTCACACCCACTAGAATGGCCATAATAAAAAGACAAATAATACGGGTGTTGGTGAAGAAGTGGAGAAATTGGAGCCCTCATACATTGCTGGTGGGAATGTAAAATGGTGCACCTGCTTTGAAAAACCATTTGGCAGTTCCTCAAAAAGTGAACCACAGTTACCAGATGGCACAGCAATTCTATTCCTCAATATATACCCAAGAGAAATGAAAACTTATATCCACACAAAAACTTGTACATGAATGTTCATAACATTGTTCGTAATAGTGAAAAAGTGGACACAACCCACATATTCATCAATTGATGAAAAGATAAACTGGTATATACATAAAGTGGACTTATTTTTTTCCTTGCTCAATTATTTATTAAGCAGTTTTACTGAGCTATATTCACATGGAGTGATTATTCAGCCATAAAAAAAATGAAGAATTGATACAGCTACATTGTGGATAAACCTTGAAACAACATGTGCTGAATCAAAGAAGCAATCACGAAAGGCCATATACTATGTCATCCCTTTCATATGAAATGTTCAGAACAGGCAAACCCATAGTGATAGAAAGTAGATTAGTGGGAAGCAGATTTGGCGCCTACCACATGGGAGACCCAGGGTTCAAACCCAGGGCCTCCTGACCCATGTAATGAGCTGGCCCACATGCAGTGCTGATACATGCAATGAGTGCCGTGCCATGTAGGAGTGTCCCCCACGTAGGGGAGCCCCACGCGCAAGGAAGTGTGCCCCGTAAGGAGAGCCGCCCAGCATAAAAAAGGGCAGCATGCCCAGGAGTGGCGCTGCACACATGGAGAGCTGACTCAGCAAGATGATGCAACAAAAAGAGACACAGATTCCCGGTGCTGTTGACAAGAATATAAGCGGACACAGAAGAACACACAGCGAATGGACACAGAAAACAGACAACTGTGGGGGGGGGGGGGGAGGGGAGAGAAATAAAAAATAAATAAAAATAAAAGAAAGTAGGTTAATGGTTGTCAGAGGATGGGGAGAGGGACAAATGGAGAGTGACTGCTAAGTGGTATGGGATTTCTTTTAAGGGCGATGAAAATGTTCTGGAATTAGGTAATGGTAACAGCTGCACAGCTCTGTGAATACACTACAAACCACTGAATTGCACACTTTTTTAAAGGGATGTATTTTATGGCATGTGAATTATATCTCAAATAATTCACATGCCATAAATGGGAAAAGAGTAAAGAAGGGAAACATAAAAAATAATCTGCATGTTGGTACAGATCCCAAGAGTATCCTTGCATGAACTAGAGCGAATTTACAGGGTGGTGGAAATGTGGAGAAGCATGGGAAAAATACAATTTGTATGTCCTATGGTCTGTGGTTAACAGCAATTCTATAATATTCTTGCATCAAGGCCAAAGGTGTACTGTGTTGAAAATAAGGGGGAGGTATGGAAAAAGTGTGCCAAATGTACACTATGGACCATGGTTGGCAGTAATAATCTGACGATATTATCTCATATTCTGTTAACAAATATTCCACTATGGTGTGGTGTGTTGAAGGGGTGTTGTTTGGGAATTCTATACATGTGTATGATTGTTTTGCAAGTTCACAAGCTGTGATAAACATACATATTTTTAAAAATAGGGTGGTTTGGGGGAAAAATACACCAAATGTAAGATATGGACTATGGTTGATAGTAATATTTTGATGATGCTCTTGCATAGTTTGTAAGAAATGTATCACAATAATGCAAGATGTTGGTGGAGGGGTGATGTATGAGACCCCTGTATGATGTTATGCATGTTTATTTTGTAAGTTCACAACCTTTACAATATATTTATTATGTATGGTTCATGTATGAATGATATACTTCAATAAAAAATATATTTTAAAAAATCTGAATTTCTTTATATTTGCAAAAAGAGACAATGGAAAATAAATTTACAAGAAATAGAAACCAGTTATCTAAAAGAGAAGAGGAGGGAAAAGGGTAGAGGAACAGAAATAGAAGCAAGATTTCTCTGAATATACATAGCTCTGACTTTACATATTAAAAATAATAAAATTTAAAATTTAAAAAAACTTCTTAATATTTGAAAAAGAAACTGAAACAAATGAACCTATCTATGCATCAGGTTAGTGACATATAAAAAAACCACAATTATTTAAAGGGTATTTAAGAATAATATTTTGACTGTATATCCTTAGTAGAAATAGCCTAAGAACAAACACCGGTAAAAACAGTCAGATTTAATTCTGTAGACTATTAGTAAATAATATTAGTATTTGGGGGAACAGATGTGGCTCAAGTAGTTGAGCATCCGCCTCCCACACGGGAGGTTCCAGTTCAGCACCCAGTGCCTCCTATAGAAGATAAGACAATGAGCAGACGGAGCAGACAGCGAGCAAAATAATAATATTAATAGTATTATTTTGAAACAAGATTAACTAATTATAATATTGATGTTAGGAACCAAGATTTTAAGTGTAAGAGAAAAAGATACAGTATAAAAACAAAGAACTGAAAAATATCTAATTCAAATTGGAAATATTGGGAAGTGGATTTGGCTCAACTGATAGAACGTCTACCTACTACACGGGAGGTCTGGAGTTCAAATCAAGGGCCTCCTGACCCATGTGGTGAGCTGGCCCACATGCGGTGCTGATGTGCGCAAGGAGCACCCTGCCATGCAGGCGTGTCCCCCACGTAGGGGAGCCCCATATGCAAGGAGTGTGCCCCATAAGGAGAGCCACCCCACGTGAAAAAAGTGCAGCCTGCCCAGGAGTGGCACTGTACAGAGAGCTGATGCAGCAAGATGGCACAATGAAAAGAGAAACAGATTCACGGTGCTGCTGACAAGAATACAAGTGGACACAGAAGAACACACAGTGAATGGGCACAGGGGGGTGGGGGGAAAGAGGAGAGAAATAAATAAAAAATAAATCTTTAAATTGGAAATATCAGCATGAACCAATTTTTTTCTTTTCAAAAATACTTTCTTTAGCTCCCCAACCAGTGCCCTGCCTTGTCCTATGACCATGTGTAGTGTCACCACAGCTTGTGGCTATGACGAAAAAGAAAACTACAATATAAAAAAACCAAGCCTTTGGTATCTGTGGATAATTAAAAAAACAAACAAATAACAACAACAAAAAACACCTTTCTCTGGCCATGTTCACCAAAAAGGGCCAGAAGCAATAACAACCTAGAAACAATAAGTGTACATACATGCTGTGGTATCCACTAAAAGAAACCAGGGATCCTTGGAGGAATGGCTGATTCCAAGTATGGAACAGGAAATGTATAAAATGAGCCTGGGATATCTTCATGTGCCATAAAGTAAAGAAGCTATCAAAGACTAATGGCTTAAGTCAAAAGCCTTTGAAGCTTCCACTTCAAGAAACCAGGAAAAGGAGCAAATTTAAGCAAGGAGAAGGAGGAAAATTAAGAGTAGAACAAAAATTGATGACATGAAAAAACTATGAGTCAAGTAAATTAAACCACAGGTTAATTCTTTAAAGAGATAAAAAAAAAAAAAAGGATAAACTTTTAGTTAGAATGAACATGAAAAAAGAGAAGAGATACAAAATATCAAAATCAGAAATGAAAACCATGATACTACTATAGTCCCTCTGGAAATTACGATGAGTTTAAGGAAATATGAACAATTTTATGCCAATAAATTAGACAATTTGGATGAAATAGACAAAGTCCTAGAAAGACAAGAATTACCAAAATGAAATAAAAAGGAAATAGAAAACTGAAATAGATCTATAGCAAGTAAAGAAACAGAACTGATAATTTAAAATCTTCCTACAAAGAGAAGCTTAGGCTCAAATGGCTTCACCAAAGTTATAAAAATATTTGAAGAGGAAACAATTCCAATCCTACACAAATTTTTCCAGAGAACAGAAGGGACAGGAACACTTCTCCTAACTCATTTTTGAGTCCATTATCACTATGACACCAGACAAACATATTACAAGAAAAGCATAATACAGAGCAAAATCCCTCAGGAACATAGATGCAAAAGTCCTTAAACTATGACCAAATCCAGGATTTATCCCAGAAATACAAGGTTGGTTCCAAATCTGATAATAAATGTAATATACCCTATTAAAAGAATAAAGAACAAAATCAACATAACCTCAAAAGGCACAGGAAAAATATGATAAAATCCAATACACAGGCGGCGGACTTGGCCCAGTGGTTAGGGTGTCCGTCTACCACATGGGAGGTCCGCGGTTCAAACCCCAGGCCTCCTTGACCTGTGTGGAGCTGGCCCATGCACAGAGCTGATGCGCGCAAGGAGTACTGTGCCACGCAGGGATGTCCCCTGCGTAGGGGAGCCCCACACGCAAGGAGTGCACCCCATAAGGACAGCCGCCCAGCGCGAAAGAAACTGCAGCCTGCCCAGGAATGGTGCCTCACACACAGAGAACTGACACAAGATGACACAACAAAAAGAAACACAGATTCCCGTGCCACTGACAACCACAGAAGCAAACAAAGAAGACGCAGCAAATAGATACAAAGAACAGACAACCGGGTTGGGGGGGGAGGGGAAAGAAATAAATAAATCTTAAAATAAAAAAATCCAATACACATACGTAGTTAAAACTCTCACAAACTAAGAATAGAAGAAAGTTCTTCAACCTAATGAAGAGCATCTATGAAAAAGCTACGAGCTAACATCATACTTAAGAGTGAAAGACTGAATGTTCCACCCCTAAGACATAGACAAGGATGTCCGCTCTCATCACTTCTATTCAACACTGGGATTCTAGCCAGTACAACAAAACAAGATAAAAAAGGAAAACATACATAATCTTTTATATAGAAAAACCTAAAGAACTTATTAAAAAACAACTAAAATTCATGAGTTTATCAAGGTTGCAAGATGAATACAAAAAATTAAATTGCAGACAACCAGCAAGATGTCAGCAGAGTAAGGCGCTCCGAAAGTCAGCTCGTGCTACAGGGCAGTTAGTCATCACCCAGAGCTATCTTAAGTACCTTTTTGGGGGCTCTAGAAGACCAGAAGAGCATCCTGCAACATCCTTGGAAGAATACTCCATTGGCTAGCGCAAGCCACCTCGGGAGTTATTCTGTGGCTGGAACTGGAAGCTTGATTTCCCAAAAAGAGGGGAAGAAGAGACAGTTGGGCACCAACTTCAGCTACTGATCAGTAAATTCAGCTAGCTAAAGCATAATCCTAAGAACAGCTAAAGTTTGAACGTGTCCAAGTCAGAAAGAAGCAGGTAGCCGCCATTTTAACTCCACCCCCAGCATGAGGGAGGGGAAGTGGGGCAGACTGAAAATCACAGTATTGGTAGGGACTGGCTTCTTTCTATCCAGATTGGATTGCAGCTCTAGCCTAAGCCCCAGCTTCATCTCTGGTAGGGAGGAAGCTGGGGGGACCTGCACCAGTTTTTCCAGGAAACTACAGCCACGCCACGGAGGCTGGTGCTCATACTATTTTGGCGGGTGCCATGTCAGGAGCTCGTCTGTGTGGCTGGAGTTGGAAGCTCCATGTTCCAAAAACAGGGAAAGAAGAGATGACTGACGGCCAACTTCAGTTCAGTTACTGATTACTAAATTTGGTTGGCTAAAATACAACCCTGGGAAGAGCTAAAATTTGAACCTGTTCAAGTCAGAAAGAGGCCAGTAGCCACCACACTTTGACTCTGCCCCCAGCATGAGGGGAAGCTGGGCTAATTGAAAATCACAGTGATGTAGAGACTGGTTTCTTTCCACCCAGATCAGACTGCAGCCCTAGCCTAGGTTTCACCCCACCTCTGGCAGGGAAGAAGCTGGTGCGACCCGCACCAGCCTCTCCAGGTAACTGCAGGTACATTTCGCCAGCACAAACTGAATAGTAGGAAGTATACCTGGGCAACTGCAGTCATTTTGGACGTGCACAACAAAGGCTGCTGCCCATACCTGCAGCTCCATTCTCGCCTCAGGCAGGGAAGGAAGCAGGTATGAAGCTGTATCAGTCTCTCCGAGCAACTACAGACAGGCTTGGCCTACACAGCTTGGATTATTATATCTGACTGCAGCACCGTCCCTAACCCTGGCACAGGAGAAAGGTGAGAGAAGCTTCATTGGTCCCTGGGCAATGCGGGCAGTGTTTCCACAGCTTATAGCACCAATTACATCCTCGGTTCCTACTATACAACCAGCAAGGGAAAAAGAGCAAGAAAGACCTAAATTAAAGAGAAAAACTGCACCCAGAATACATCTGGTAAGCCAGATGCTAAGACACCAACAAAAAACTACAATCCATACCAAGAAACAGGAAGATATGGACCAGTCAAAAGAACAAATATGCCTACAGATGACATAAAGGAGTTGAGACAACTAATCATAGATGTTCAAACAACTCTTCTTAATAAATTCAATGAGATGGCTACAGAGATTAAAGATATTAGGAAAACAATGGAAGAGCACAAAGAATTTGAAAACATACATAGAAAAATAGCAGGTCTTACAGGAATGAAAGGCCCAATAAATGAAATTAAAAACACACTGGAGGGAAGCGGACTTGGTCCAGTGGTTAGGGCATCCATCTACCACATGGGAGGTCTGCAGTTCAAACCCCGGGCCTCCTTGGTCCATGTGGAGCTGGCCCGCGTGCAGTGCTGATGCGCACAAGGAGTGCTGTGCCACGCAGGGGTGTCCCCCGCGTAGGGGAGCCCCATGCGCAAGAAGTGCACCCCGTAAGGAGAGCCGCCCAGCGTGAAAGAAAGTGCAGCCTGCCCAAGAATGGAGCCGCACACACAGAGAGCTGATACACAAGATGACGCAACAAAAAGAAACACAGATTCCCGTGCCGCTGACAACAACAGAAGCGGACAAAGAACATGCAGTGAATGGACACAGAGAACAGACAACTGGGGCTGGGAGGGGGAAGGGGAGAGAAAGAAATAAATCAATCTTAAAAAAAAAAAAAGAAGTACATGCAGCAAAATAGACACAGAGAACAGACAACTGGGGCGCAGGGAGGGAAGGGGAGAGAAATAAAATAAATAAATCTTTAAAAAAAAAATACACTGGACCAGGGAGCCAAGAGTGCCTACAACTGCAAACAGGAGAATGACATCCATCATCCAAGTGAAATTGAAGCACCCTCTCGATACAGAGGTGGAGTGGACATTACCATCCCAGGGTCCACAGAATGGAGGAATAGAGTATAAATTAGAGTTGACTTACTGATATTCTACTATGGAACTGACGTGATTAGTAATGGAAGTAAATGTAGCATTGAGATGGAGAAAGTGGCCATGGTAGCTGCTGAGGGTGGGAATGGGAAGAAGAGATGTGATGTGGGGACATTTTCAGGACTTGGAGTTGTCCTGGGTGGTGCTGCAGGGACAGTTTCTGGACATTGTATGTCCTCCCATGGCCTACTGGGTGGACTGGGGGAGACTGTAAACTGTAATGTCGACCACTGACCATGTGGTGCAGCAATGCTCAGAGATGTATTCACCAAGTGCAATGACTGTCCCATGATGACGGAGGAGGCTGTGGTTATGGGAGGAGTGGGGTAAGGGGGGTGGGGGGGTATATGGAGACCTCATATTTTTTTAACGTAACATTAAAAATAAATAATTTTTTTAAAAAAAGCAAAAAAAAAAATACACTGGAATCATATAACAGCAGATTTGAGGAGGCAGAAAAAAGGACTGGTGAGCTTGAAGACATGGCCTCCAAAACTGAATATACAAAAGAACAGATGAAGAAAAGAATGGAAAAAATTGAACAAGATCTCAAAGAACTAAAGGACAGCGAGAGATGTGCAAACACATGTCATGGGTGTCCCAGAAGAAGAGAAAAGAGACAAAAGGAATATTCGAAGAAATAATAGTAGAAAATGTTCCAACCCTATTGAAGGACATAGATGTCCATGTCTAAGAAGCACAATGTACTGCCATACAAATAAATCCAAAGAGACCAACCCTGAGACATATACTAATCAGAATGTCAAATGCCAAAGACAAAGAATTCTGAGACCAGCAAGAGAAAAGCAAGGCATTACATATAAGAGATACCCAATAAGATTGGGTTTCAATTTATCATCAGTAATCATGGAGGTAAGAAGGCAGTGGTATGATATATTCCATATATTGCAAGAGAAAAATTTCCAATCAAGAATCTTATATCCGGCAAGATTGTCTTTAAAAAATGAGGGCAAGTTTAGAATAGTCACAGATAAAACTGAGAGAGTTTATGACAGAGACTGGCCTTGTAGGAAATACTAAAGGGTGTGTATGCTACAGCCTGAAAAGACAGGAGAGAGAGGCTGGAAGACAGTCTAGAAATAAAAATTGTATCAATAAAACTAAAAGTCTCAAAAGTGTGGTGATGATAAAATATGACAGATAAAACCCAAAGTTCAAAATGGGTGAAATAAGAACTGCCTTTAAAGTAATAACATTGCATGTTAATGGATTAAAATCCCCAATCAAAAGATACAGACTGGCAGAATGGATAAGAAAATATGACCCATCTATATCCTGTCTGCAAGAGACTCACCTTAGACCCAAGGATACCAAAAGATAGAAAGCGAAAGGCTGGAAAAAGATATTCCAAGCATGCAGTAACCAACAAAAAAAGCCAGAGTAGCTATACTTATATCAGATGAAAGAGGCTTTAAAAGACACTAGTAATACACAATCTGAGGAGTAAGTCAGGAAAAAAAATTCCATTTACAACAGCGATCAAAAGATTCATAAATTTAACACTTGTTAATAAGGATGTAAAACACCTGTATTCAGAAAACTACACATTGTTAAAAGAAATCTTAAAAGACCTAAATAATTGGAAGAACATTCCATGTTCATAAACTGGAAGACTAAATATCGGGAAGCAGACATGGCTCAACTGATAGAGCGTCTGCCTACCATATGGGAGGTCCAGGGTTCAAACCCAGGGTTTCCTGGCCTGTGTGGTGAGCTGGCCCACATGCAGTGCTGATGCTCACAAGGAGTGCCATGCCACGCAGGAGTGTCCCCCACGTATGGAAGCTCCACACGCAAGGAGTGCACCCTGCATTAAGCTGCCCACCCAGGAGTGGTGCCGCACACATGGAATCTAATGCAGCAAGATGATGCAACAAAAAGAGACACAGATTCCCAGTGCCACCAAGAATGCAAGAAGAACACATAGCAAATGGACACAAGAGAGCTAACAACTGGGGGGTGGGGGGAGAGAAATATATAAATCTTAAAAAAAAAAAAAAAAGCCTAAATATCATCAAGATGTCAGTTCTAGGGAAGCAGATATGGCTCAAGCAGGTGGGCACCAACCTACCACATGAGAGGTCCCAAGTTAGGTTCCTGGTGCTTCCTGAAGATGAGCAAGACAGCAAACTGCCATGACAGGCTGGCATGGCAAGCTGATGAAAAAAAATCACTCAAGAAGATGATGCAATGAGGAAACACAATGAGAAACACAATAAGCAGGGAGCAGAGGTGGCTCCGGAAATTGAGTGCTTCCCTCCCACATGGGAGGTCCCAGGTTTGGTTCCCAGTGCCTCCTAAAAGGAAGACAAGCAGACACACAAGACAGCACACAATGAACAGACACAGAGAGCAGACAGCAAGTGCAAACAAAGGGGGAGGAGGAGAAATAAAGAAATAAAATAAATAAAAAAGTTTAAAAAAGATGTTAATTCTACCCAAATTGATATAGATTCAATGCAATCCCAATAAAAATTCCACCAGCATTTTTTAAGCTAACACAATTAGCAAATTTATTTGGGAGAGCAAGGGGCCCCGAATAGCCAGAAACATCTTAAAAAGGAAAAGTGAAGTTGGCGGACTCTCACTTCCAGACTTAAATCATAATACCTAGCTATGGTGGTAAATACAGCATGGTACTGGCATAAAGACAGACACATAGACCAATGGAACCGAACTGATGGTTCAGAAACAGACCTTCACATCTACAGTCAAATGATTTTTCACAAGCCCGTCAAACCCACCTAGCTTGGGCAAAACAGTCTATTCATCAAATGGTGCTAGAATTGGATATCCATAGTCAAAAGAAAGCAAGAGGACCCCTAGGGAAGCGAACTTGGCCCAATGGATAGGGCGTCTGCCTACCACATGGGAGGTGCATAGTTCAAACCCCGGGCCTCCTAGACCCGTGTGGAGCTGGCCCATGTGCAGTGCTGATGTGCGCAAGGAGTGCCATGCCATGCAGGGGTGTCCCCCGAGTAGGGAAGTCTCCTGCGCAAGAAGTGCGCCCCGTAAGGAGAGCCGCCCAGCGCGAAAGAAAATGCGGCCTGCCCAAGAACGGAGCCACACACATAGAGAGCTGACACAAGATGACGCAACAAAAAGAAACACGGATTCCTGGTGCCACTGATAAGGATAGAAGCAGTCACAGAAGAACACATAGCAAATGGACCCAGAGAGCAGACAACTGGGGGGGCGAGAAGGGGAGAGAAAAAATATATATATATAAATAAATAAGAGGACCCCATCTCACACCTTATATAAAAATTAACTCAATATGGATCAAAGACCTAAATATGAAAGCAAGAATCATAAAGCTTCTAGAAGAAAATGTAGGAAAACATCTTCAAGACTTGGTGGGAGGTGGTGGATTCTTAAAAGAGGTAAGAGAAGGGCTGAGAAGGACTACTATGCTTAATGTATGTAGAAGTTTTAATTAACTTTACTGCAAAAGTGTAGAAATGTATAGAGTTGATGGTAACACAATGCAGTGCGTAAGAGCTAGTTTATAAATGGGAATGTGGCTGGAAAGGGTAGCCGAGGGATGTAAATGTCAATTTAAAGAAAGCTAGAGAATAACTAGGCACTGAATAACACAGTGAACCCAGAGATGGATGATAACTGTGGTTGATGGTACAGATGCAAGTGTCCTTCTGTCAGCTAGAGAAGACGTATGTCACTATTATAGGGTAGAGGGAATGTGGAGAAGCATGGGAAAAATACAATTAGAGTGATCTATGGACTGTGGTTAACAGAAATACTATAATATTCATTTATCTATGCCCAAGATGTATTGTGTTGATAACGGGGAGTATGAAAAAATTGTGCCAAAGATACACTATGGGCCATGGTTGGTGATAACTGTCTGATGAATTATCTTATATCCTGTAACAAATGTCCCACCACTGTGTGATGTGTTGATGATGTGTTGTATGGGAATTCTATACATGTGCATGATTGTTTTATAAGTTCACAACTTCTGTCATAAAAATATATTTTAAAAAAATAGTAGGGTAGGTTGGGGGGAAAATCCACCAAATGTAATATATGGACTATAGTTAGTAGTAAGACTTTTGACTATATTCTTTCATAATTTGTAACAAATGTCTTACAACAATGCAAGGTGTTGTGGTGGGTTGATGTACGGGACCCCTGCATGATGTTATACCTGTCTGTTTTGTAAGTTCACAACTTTACTATACCCTTAGTGTTTATGTATGTTCATGCATGAATGATATAAAAAAAATCTAATAGGGTTAGTTGGGGGAAAAATATACCAAATATAAGTTACTTTGGTTAGTAGTAATATTTTGAGGATGTTCTTTATCATTTGTTAAAAATGTTTCACAACAAAGTAAGGTATGTGTGGTGGAGTGAAGTATGAGAGTCCTGTATGTTATGTATGTTTGTTTTGTAAACTCGCAACTTTTTTCTCCTACAGATTTAATCAGTGTAATCTCTATGAAGTTTCTTGGCAGAAAATTCATAAGGCAATCCTAAAATTACACTGCAACAAAATGGGTACCAACTTCTTATTCTGAAAATTTACAATTAAAAGAAAAGAATTACACATTTATCCTGCCTTTCCTATGCAAATTATTAAATAGCTCTAGTTGATGGAGAAGATTCCCATTGTACAGAATTCCCTCTAATGTGTAAGGAATAACAGAATTAGAGAAACATCATTTTATAATCCTTAATGAAATAACGGACCCAAGCATCATCCAGAGATGGAAGGTGAAAGAACGATAGAGTACTTTAAAGTGGAGGGATCAGTGTCACTCCCGCAAACCCAGTTCAAGTTTGAAAACCAAGCACTGTGGGCCTCCTGATATGATATAAAATAAAGCACACAGAATTACTTAGGATGTACCCTTGCTAAAAACTTTGAACTTGAATTAAAGCAAGCCTTTAGAGGTTATTTCCATTTATAGGAAATACAGGGACTCAAGTTAAAGTACAAAAAAGGAAGCAAACGAACAAATCCAGAATATAGTACATTCTATATGACCCAACTGACTCTGTTTTGCAACAAGTCTCTTGCATGAAAAAAACAAGTTTGAGTGTAAGACAGGTAGATTAAGGACAACTTGTTAACCAAGCACAATATTAGCCCTTGTTGGATCCTGATTTAAACAAACCAACTTAAAAAACATTTTGAAACAAGTGGAAAAAACTGAACTTGGACTGCGTATGAGATGAAACCAAGGGATTACTGCTAATTTTGATAGATATGACAACAGCATTTTTTATGTAAGAAAATATCTTTGTATATGTTTGAAATTTTACATAGTAAAATAAAATAACACTATACAGGCAAGGTAAACACATCTGAAATCCACATCTAGCCCACAGGCTACCAATTTTGCCACTTCTGCAAAGAGTTTATCATTACATAAAAAACTCCTTCATTTCTATATCTCAACTTTGAAACTCACAGCTCCGATTACACCTCTCCAACTCCCTCAGGCCCACTGAAATACACTGCTATTCTCATGGTAAATAACCTACAGTCTCTCCTCTCCACTCCTCCAGTACTGGCTTCCTTTTATTCCTCAAGGCCAGCTGTTTCAACAATTACCTAATTCCATTCTGGAACTTTGAGTTCAGTTCAGCCTTGGTAAATCTCAGCTCTGAGTAACCTTAACTGCTCATTTTCTCCAACCAGTTTTTAGAATATTGATCAAAACTGGAGGGAAATCATGAAATCTGAATAGGTCTACCAATAAGTTGTACTATTTACTCTCAGCTGGGTCCTCAAAACACTGCTACTTTCCAACCCTTCTATTCTAATTGGTTCATTTGGTCAATCAACAAATTCTGAAAACCTACCATGTCAAGAATTTTCTCTCAAGAAGGTTCCAGCTTACTCTACAGACTCCTGCTAACACTCATCATCTCTTCCAACACTTTACTAACCTCTCCTCAAATGAGTCAAGCTGACAACTGAGAAGGCCAACAACTTTTTTCCTTATCTTTACTACTATACTTCTTGAATCAAAAGTCTTCACACGTTGACTCTATTTACTCATCACTTTATATCCAATCAGTTGTAAAGTCAAATAGATTCTTCCACTGAAGTTTCTTTTTATGCTTCCTGCTATCACCCTGGAGCCTATTCAGACCAAAACAGTCATCATCTCTCTGTTTCAACTCAGTTTATGCATCACTGCCAGATTAATCTGCATTAAGAGGCGTTCTCATCAGATTGCACCTTCAATATGCACTATGAACTCTCCATCCTGGCATTCCAGGCCTTTTCTTCCCCTATCTTTAAAAAAAAATTATGGCGGTAACATAAATATAACACAAAACTTCCCCTAAGCCTTTAACTTTCTAGCCTTCCTTTCAATGTAACTTACTGTGTCCTATGATAAACATTCCCTCTAACAAGATACAGATTCTCCCTAGGCTATTCCTGACTTCTGTTTGGAGGATGGGGATGAGAAAGGAGAACGGTAGCACTTCAGCTTATTCTGAGTTTACAAGGACTGGCTGCAGTAGAATATGTTCAGATATTTTGAAAGTCATCTTTAGCAGGGAAGACCAGATCATTTGCATAAAATCAGCAAATAAGAATATAAGGCTCCAAAACAGAAAATGGGTCACCAAATCTCACTCCTCTCTCCTAACACTTCAGGGAATGATAAAGTTTGTGGTTATAGCTGCCAAAGGCAGTTTATGCATAAATGGAAAACAGTGACTGATACAGGCTCATTATTAGAAGGTACTAAAATTATTGGTACTGACATCAATCCTTTCTTCTGATTTGAAATCCTCCCTAGAAGATACAAATATCAATTCCTAAGAACAGGACGCATATTTGATGTCATTGATAAAGCACCCAGCCAAAAGGCAAGCAAATTTCCTATCTTCTCAGAAAGAGGTCTGGAGGAGAAAGCAGTTCAATGGCATAAGTGAAAATAAAAATACCAATTAGATTTCTCCCCCTTATTTTTCTTCCCCCTCCCCCCCACCCGGCTGTTTTTGCTGTGCCCATTCGCTGTGTGACACTCTGTGTCTATTTCTCCTTTTGTCTTCTCTTCCCATTTTCTCCTCTAGGATTCACCGGGATTTGATCTTGGGCATCTCCGATGTGGAGAAAGGTTCCCTGTCACTTGCACCACCTCAGTTCCTAGTTTCTGTTGCATCTTGCCTTGACTCTCCCCTTCGTCTCCCTTTTTGTTGCATCACCATCTTGCTGTGTGGCTTGCCACGTGGGCACACCTTTACCAGGATGCCCCAGGAATTGAACCTGGGTCCTCTCATATGGTAGACAGAAGCCCAATCACTTGAGCCACAGCCTTTTGCCCACCCTTGATTATAAGACCCTTTGTAACTATCAAGGCCCTTGATTTCTGATTCTGTCATGAGGAGGAGGAAGTTTTATTTATTTCTTTATGGTGTAGCTTTAGTTCTTTTAAGATTTCCTTATTAACCCACCACCAAAAACCACCTTTGGGCTCTCCACCTTTCCTGAAATCTACAAAGGATACCCATTCTAGTACCTGAGTGAACCACCAGATGTTTTCGTAGACTAGAATACTCAGCAAAGGAACGGCCACATCCTTGAGCTTCACAAAGGAAAGGCTTCTCTCCTAGAGACAGGAAATAAGAACAGAAAGACTCAGTCTTCTGAGGAATCTGGTGCTTTCTTTACCCATCAGCCTTATACTGTAGTATCCCGTGACTTACTCTGACTACTTAAATTCATGCTATATAATTTCAACTGGGCTGCCTAGCACGTATCATTTCTCAAAGATCTCCTAGTATGTAGCCCATCACAAAGTCCTGCCCTTCTCCTTAGGGCAGCTGCCTCTAAGCTTTACTTTTTTCTCCCTCCTGGTTCAAGGGCTGATCCTCGAGCTGTACCCACCTACTTTCTCCAGTAATCCCATCCCCTCTGAGAATAACAAGATTAATAGTGTATACACTGTAAGACGTTTTACATCAAATCTTTTTGAGATTCAGTTTCTAGATGCACATAAAAGTACATATTTTTAAAGGTTACAAAATAGGTATTATTGAATTCCATGTTATACAGTAAACAAAAATAGATTTTTAGTCACTTAAAAGTACAAAGAAAAATCTGTTATGATATGTTAAAAGTGGCTATATCCAAGTAGTGATATTATGGGTGATTTATTTCCATCTATTTTTCATTTTAATACAGAAAGTACCCATTACTTTTGTTATTTTAAAAATCAAAGATGAGGGAACATGGTGGAGTAAGAAGCTCCAGGAATCAGTCCTCCACCAAAACAACTGTTGAACTGGCAGGGACTGCCTAAATCAACTATTCTGAAATTCTGGAGTCTAATGGAACACTGCAAAACCCAGGGAAGAGCTTGAGGAAAAGGCTGGTAAATTGTGGTAAATATAGATGAATTTCACCCTCCGTGTAGTGGCTACAATGCCCCATCCAAGAGGAAATGTCTTCAGGATCTTGCCTACACCAAAAGCATAACCAACAAAATAAAAACAGATAAAATAGACTTCATCAAAATTTACAATGTTTGTACATCAAAGGACATTATTAAGACAAAGAAAAGACAGCCTACAGAATGGGAGAAAAATATTTGAAAATCAATTATTTGATATGAGTTTAATATCCAGAATATAGAAAGAACTCATACAACTCAACAATAAAAAGTCAAAACAACCTAATTTAAAAATGGGTCAAGGATTTAAAGAGTCATTTCTCCAAAGTAGATATTCATGGCATTATTCACAATAGCCAAAAGGGTAAGCAACCCAAGTGTCTATCAACAGATGAATAGAGAAACAAAATTTGGTATATTTTGGAATATTAGTCAACCATTAAAATAAATGAAGTGCTGGTACACAGTAGAGTATGGGTGAACCTTGAAGACATCATGTTGAGTGAAATAAGACAGACATAATATTGTATGACTTATCTTAAATAAAATACTTAGAATAATCAAATTCATAGAGACAGAAAGCAGAATAATGGTTACCAAGGGTTAGGGTAAGGGGAAATGAGGAGTTACTGCTAAATAAGTATGTTTTGGTTTGGTTTGGAATGATTGAATGTAGACTGGAAATAGGTAATGCTAAAGTTATACTATATCGTTAATATATTTAATGTCAAAGTGCTGTTTACTTAAAATTATTTTTATATTATATCATAACTAAAAATAAATGATTTTAAAAAAATCAAAGATGCATGGTGGAAACTGAATAAGGTCTGTAGACTAGCTGACAGTAATATTAACTTTCTGGTTTTAATACTGTACAATGGCTATACAAGATACCACTTCTGGGGTAAACAGGGTAAAGGATACACAGGCCTCTCAATTTTGCAACTTCCCATGAGTCTATAATTATTACAAAATAAAAAGTGAAAAATAAAATAAAAAATGCAGTCTCTCTCCTCCAAGGGTCACAGTCTAGTGTAGGAGACTAAATATATTCATAAATAATCTTAGTATCAGTTCCTCCTCAAAGTGTATAAGCATTAAGGAAGAGAAAAAAATTCTAAATTGTGGTAATTTTTTGAAAGTTTAATTTGAACTGGTCTTAAAAAATGAGGAGGATATAAACTAGGGAAAAGGAAATTTTAGGCACAAAAAACAGTGTGAGCAGAGCCTTGAGCTGAGAATGCCCAGGCCTAGTTGAGGAAATGGGAAGTGAGGTTAGCATGGTAACAACAAGGAGCTGGGCCTTGAAGGAGCGAGCTAAGAGATCTCTGTTAGATACACTAGAAAATAACTGCAGGGAAGCAGATTTGGCTCAATTAATAGAGCATTCACCTACCACATAGGGTTTGAACCCAAGGTTCAAACCCAGGGCCTCCTGACTCATGTGGTAAGCTGGCCCACACGTGTACAAGGAGTGCCTTCGCACGCAGGGGTGTCCCCCATGTAGGGGAACCCCACGCGCAAGGACTGCACCCCTCAAGGAGAGCCACCCTGCGCAAAAAAAGCACAGCCTGCCCAGGAGTGGCACCACACACAGGGAGAGCTGACACAGCAAGATGACGCAACAAAGAGAGACACAGAATCCTGGTGCACTGACAAGAATGCAAGCAGACAAAGAGGAACACACAGTGAATGGACAGAGAGAGCAGACAATGGGGCGGGGGGTGGGGGAAGGGGAGAGTAATAAATTTAAAATAATAATAATAAAAGAGAATAACTACAGAAATGAGTTAAAGTTGACTCCAAAAGGGTTACTAAAAACTTATTATGCAAATTAAGGTTTGAAAGAATTACTTTGTCACTCTGAAAATGAGTTTTTCATTTGCAAAATGGAGAATGACAATACCATCCTCAGGTTAAAAAATGGCAGCATTGGCAATTCTAAAACAAATACATCAATCAGAAAGGTTTAATTACCAGAGAACCTAAAAGTTAGTGACAAGGCATTACTCAATACCTATGTAGCTACATTTCATGATATGTAGCCCAGTCTCCAAAGAAAACTCATGTTATATGGGAATAAAAATAATAGAATATTAATCAAGAGACTAATTATGCAGTCTAGGTGAAGGTTATCTTGTATAGACTTCTTGATGGTATGTTATTTAGTTCAGTGGTACTCAAAGGACTGATTCACAAATCACTATGAGATCACAATGAAATAAGGAACTTGTACCAAAATATAAATCAACTACAGGGTTCCAAGTATATTACTTAGTTCAGCTGACATTTTTTTCATAGTAAGACTTTCTTGAAAAAAATAATTTTTTCTTTCTTGAAAAAAATAATTTTAAAAAGACTTGATAAAGGAAACAGTGATATGATTTACATTCTCAGGCAAGTTCCCTATCTCATTGAAAAATAAAGTTTTCAGACCACCACACAACATAGACCACACACTTAGCAGGCCGACTCTAGATTTTACTGCTCTTTCAGACTGTACCACAGTTTTGTTTGTGACTCCCCAGTGGTCTGTAAGTATATTTGTATACTCATACACCCCAGAATGCTAGGGGCTCAAAAAGTTGCTGAGTGAAAGTACAACACACTAACATACAGGACAGAATAGATTTCAGGAAAACAGAAAATCGTTACTAATAAATAAGGTCAAATATTTACTAAGATAGACTAAAGAACCTCAGAGAAAGAGAATTTAGAAAAAGACTTCACATCAGAGTCTAATGGCATGAATCTCTGCATCAAGCTGGCCTAAGCAACATGATTTCCCTATTTAGAAGCAGAGAGGATCATGATTTTACTGAGGTAGGGGACACAAGAGAAGGAAGAGGAGGTTCAAAAGGCAATGCAGCTTGTTCCCTTCCACCGTGGAGATATGCAGAAGCAGAGCCTCAATTTAAGATTTGTAACCCACTGCCAGGGCTGAGGAAGGCCTTGTTGCTGGTGTAATGGACAGTAACTCTGCATTACAAGAGGTGCTAACCACCACCCTCATCCACGATGGCCTAGCACAGAACCTGCAAAGCTGCCAAAGCCTTAGACAAGCGCCAAGCCCATCTTTGAGTGCTTGCATCCAACTGTTATGAAACATGTATGTCAAGCTGGTGGAGGCCCTTTGTGCGGAGCACCCGATCAACCTAATTAAGGTTGTGTAGGCCTCTGTGAAATCAACAGAGAGGGAAAACCCTGTAAAGTGGTTGGTTACAGTTATGTGGTTGTGAAGGACTATGGCAAAGAATCTCAGGCCAAGGATGACATCAAAAAATATTTCAAACGCAAGGAATGAATAAAAAACTTTGCTCTCAAAAAAAAAAAAAAAAAGAGGCAATGCAGCATAAAGTGTAAGAGCATGGACTTTGGAGTCAGGCCTGAGTTGAAATCCTGTCACCACCACTTAGTGAAGAGCAAATTATTTAACCTCTCAGAGAATCAATTTTCATCCATACATGGGGATAATATCAATTTCAATTTAAGGATTAAATGAGATAAGGCAAATTAAATATTCACCAAAGTGCCTGGTACATAAGATGTCAAAAATGGCAGCTTTAATTATCATCATTGCTACTAATAAAGACCTTAGGTCAATTTTGACATCTGAGATAAAATGAGTTGTCTATATTTGAAAATAAAATCCTTGCAAGAGTGTAAGAGTCAGACTAGGATTCTATCTAATCCAAACTCTGCCATTTCCTAGCAGCTGTGTAATGTTGGATAAATTACCTCTCTAATCTTCTGTTTCTTTATCAATAAATAAAGTATCTAATATATAAAGTTGTTTGGAAAATTAAATGAGATAATATATATATATGATTAATGCCTAGCAGATTATAATGATAAAATTGAGGCCTGAGATTGCTGAGAGTGAGCACACTGAGTGAAATGAGAGGAAGCTGAAATTCTGAAATTGGTGATTAAGAGACAAACAGACAAGAAAGCTGGTAAGAATTAGAAAGGACAACAAAAAAAGAGAAAATCAGATCATACCCTGAAGTAAAAGAAAGTATTTTAAGATGATCAATGTTATCAAACGCCATAAACATGATGAGCAGCGCAAGAATTTTTGGTTACTGAATTTATCAGTAAGTCACAGTGAACTCTACTTCTTTCTCTTATCTATTCTGCTAGATGGTTTTCTTGGAACAAGAATCGCTAATTCTCAAGAAAAAGCTGAAAACAGCTACTTGGCCCCAAAATACATCCAGTGGTTTGTGGGACTTCTGTCAATCTAGAAGGAATAAGACGGATGTGCCTGGAACATTGTACCTTCAAATTGGGCATCACATTTTTTTTGTTTCTTTTTAGTTTTTTGTTTGTATTTTGTTTTGGGCTTCATTTTTTAAATGCCCTTTAACTATACCTGCTTTCAATTCAAGAATGAACAGAGAAGAGACAAAGTAGCAAGAAAGTGGAGAAGAATAATTATATATGCTGATTAAGCTCTGGAAGGTCATCCTTAGATTCTTAAAACAAAGAGTCAGGGAATCTATATTTTGCTTCTTTGATATTAACATACTGTTTAATCCCAAATAAGTCACTTTCCTTTCTGTTTTCCATTGCGTGAGACTCTAACAAGAAAGAAAACTCCTGTGAGTCAGGGATTACATGTAGGGTGGGTGAAGGTGGAATGCCCTTTCCATGAACCCAAGGCCCTGGAATGAGGATGGGTTGGTCTGGCCAGCCACCTGACCCTCACAAACAGGGGGTTTGAATGTAAAAATCAAAGGAACACCTGTGACAATAATCAGGTGGTCTGATAATTGTCAACTAGCAACCCTTGTGTCCCACTGTAACCTTATAAAAACTGTTAGTTGGTGTGGAGTGGGCTGCAAAGCAATAGGCAGAGCACCCTTGGCCTGCCTCCACTGGGTTCTGTGTATAAGTAATAAAGGCATGACCATCGCGCTGGGCTCCCATGTGGTTTCTCTGGATTATCAAATCAGTTGTTTGGGCTTGACCACCTGTGTTATAATGGGCATAGACTGCAGGCCAGAGTTTCTACCTGCATTACATTATTTCTCCCACCCTACCCTATTAAGTGTTTAGAACAGTGCATGACTCAGTAAATGTTACTGCCCCAAACTATAACTGCATAATGTTCAGAAATACTTAAGAATCAGTTGTTTTGTCCATATCATGATAGCACTATTCTCTGAGAAGGTCTTATAACCCTTACTACATTTCAGGCTCCTGGAGGCAGGAATCAACACTGTCCATTTCTTGCCAACTGGCAATAAGCTCAACAAATGTTACTGAATAAGAATCAAAAGTGCCATGAGGCTTTTGGAAAAAAGAAATACCATCTTAAGAGTTCTAACAAGAACCCCAGACCTTCATTTCCATCCCCACCCCAGAGCCTTTTCTAAGAATGCACTGAGCCAAGGAGTAGATTCTCAGCAGGCATGCTGGGGTTGTACACACCTGTGTGGATACGCAGGTGGTTCTTCAGGTTCCCAGCTGTAGTGAACTGCTTACCACAACTAGACTCAGGGCACATAAAGGGCTTCTCCCCATTATGGGTCCTCATGTGCACCTTTAGCCTCTGGAGCACATAGAAGCTTTTCCCACAACCTTCTGCAGGGCAGATGAAGGAGCGGTCATTTCTGCAAAAATAATCACATAAGCAACAATACCTGAAAATACTCTTTGTTAAGAGAGGACAAATCAAAGCTCCTTTTCATTCTCAAGGCAGACATTATATGCCAAACCTGGATATATCAGAATCACCCGAAGAGTTTGTTACAAACACAAATAATCAGGTTCTACCACTTGAAATACTGATTTCACAGGTTTAAGGTGGGGCCCAGGCTTATGTATCATTTTTATTACATTCTCCAAGAAACTATGTTTTATAATGAGATCTGAGAACTCTTGTTCTAAGACACTTAGGTGCCAAGTATCCTATTAAATATTTGTCAAGAATGAGGTAAATGAGACAATGCAAATCCTTCCAATACAGAACAAAAGACATCATAACCAGAAGTGACCTGGAGCCTTTGCTTTCTTTTAATTTATCAATTCAGGGGACAAGTTCCTCCAAAAGCATCAAA
The DNA here is from genome assembly GCF_030445035.2 of Dasypus novemcinctus. Classification (NCBI taxonomy): domain Eukaryota; kingdom Metazoa; phylum Chordata; class Mammalia; order Cingulata; family Dasypodidae; genus Dasypus; species Dasypus novemcinctus. Next base: position 34,813,975 of record NC_080675.1, read on the forward strand.
GTTCTTGAGCTCCAGGTATGGATCTTAGATTTGCTCACCGATGTGTTTTGAGGTGGTACTTGAAGTGAGCTGGCCACACAAATGTCCGGTCACAGCCTTCAACTGTACACTTGAGTTTCTTCTCTACTTGAGGAATGGGCCCAGAGTCTTTGGGTTGCCCATCACCAGAACCAAGGTGGACATTTTCCCCTGTAACAGAGTCACATATTTGTAAACCAGGGAAGGATGCACAGATGCTCCGGTTCAACCAATAAAGTTCCTATATTGTATTCCTAGTTATCATTAATCAGAAATTTAACTTCCTCTTTCCCAGCTCTTTATATCCATTTAACAATAGAAATGAGCACACTCATGCCCTTACTCTGGAGAACTACTAAAAGCCATAATATGCTTTGTTTCACAAAACTAGGCTTCTCTGACAAATGCCAATTTGTCTTTATATCAGAAATATAAAAAAGCAGAATTAAACCTATTTTGCGTTTGCAGAGGTGGGGGGGGGTGTGCTACAGGTAGTAAAAAATCCGAGTGGCCTTTCTTGCTTAGTAGTGGGGCTTACAGCAGTAGGTTTCTTTAGCAGACAGCCATTCTTGAATTTTCATCTTCTTAAGTCAATTATAACTTCTTCTTATCATTCTGGAGGATAAGAATCACCTTCCGATTTCCTATACCACCCCTCTTTAGTTAGAAAACTTTTAAGAATGCAAAGACTGACTGATTTTTTTAAAAATTTCTAACCACAATTGATAAAGAAGTTATTCACAACAGCTAAAAGGCAGAAATAAAATGTGGTAGGTACATTTATATAAAGGAATATTATTCAGCCACAAAAACAAATGAAGTTCTGATACAAGCAACAACATATAGATGAACCTTGAAGACATTATGGTGAACAAACCAGACAAAAAAGAGCAAATATTGTATGAATCCATTTATATTTTGTTCAATAGAATTAAAAGAGGGGAGGAGCACATAGTGCCTCCTTTAGACTTAAATGACATCATTCAATTAAAAATTTATATAAATTCCAAATTAGTAGGTGGTACTCCTGTTCTTTGATTTTCTTCAAGACATAGTTGAACATCAATAGAGAAAAATATTCAAAGCCTCTTAGCTCTGCTATAAACACAGGGAGTTAATCTTTCCACTTTATATAACTTAGGAATTAGATTTATATTTCCAAATTTCCCTTCCAAAAGTCAAGAGTAGTATATATATGTTGTAGCTATCGCATTCTGGGAACTTCACACTCTGGGAACTTGAGTCAGTTTTGTCTCACCTATTATTCCTTTCCCCCACCAGCCCTACCTTTTCCTTGCTGCACTTTACCAAATGCTAAAGTCATCAAGCTAATTGCTCCAAGGTCAGAGTAGAACCTAGGATGCTTCTGCTGGTTAGTATTAATTTTTTCTTTTTTAATTTTTTCTTTTTATATACTGACCAATGTAAGTTTTTATTTGTTAAATTGAAAAAGTAACACCTGAACAAGGGTAAAATTTAAACAGCACAAAAGTATATAAAGGAAATTTCCCACCAATCCTAAAACTCCAGCTAATTAATTTCTAATTAAAGTCAATAGAAACCCCATGCTAATCCAGATTTTCATGGGTGACAGTTGGGGTTTTGTATATTCAAAATTTTGTAGATACAATGAAAACAATGATATAATAAAAAACATAGAAAATGAATAAACAAGACTAGAAAATCATTGGAATTTCTCCTTGTTAATAGTCAAGTTTATTATATATGATCAAACATAAAACAGATTTTTCCCTTGAAAAATATCCCTCAGAAAACAGTGAGTTGCCTTGTGTTTGAGTCCTTATAATATCACTCAAAGGAGTGCTTCCTTAATTACTTTTTGAAAACAAAACACTGTTTGGGGAAGACATTAGCTTAAATGACTTCAATGATACTATTAGATATTTAGAGGTAATCTGATAAAACAAGTTAAAAAAAATAGAGAAAGAGAAAGAAAGAAAGAGAGAGAAATTTGACATCTCATAATTGCAAATATTGGTTAACACTGTCAACACTTAAAAGAACCTATGTTATGCAAATAGGTACTTTGTACTTAGGATAAAATTTCCTGTAAGAGCATCCTATACGGCAAAGGTCAGCAAACTTTTTCTGTAAAGGGTGAAATATTTTTGACTTTCAGAGCCTTACAGTCTCTGTTGCAACCACTCAATTCTGCCATCGTAGCAGCCACAGACAATATGTAACTAACAGGCATGACTGTGAGGAAATGGCCCATAGGCCTTTGCCAAACCCCGATACACAGTAGCACATATAAATACAAATATTTCTGTACTTAACACAACTTAGATGGAAGGGAAGATAGTGTGCTCTGAAAAACTGCTAAGAACTCAAAGTGGCTTCTGTAATGACAAAGATATTTGTCAAAATGCATGGAAATGCATGAATTTTCTGTAAACTTAAAACTACTCTGATAAAAAAAATGAAAAAAAAAAAAAGGATGAAAATGTTGCACAAAATCATTTCATTTCTCATTAGTGGGGGAAAATATAAATATATTTCATATAATAAGATTTAAATGTTTACCTGTAAGCAAAATAATAAAAACTTCAAATAACATCCTGTAATATTTATTTTTATTTATATACCTAAATGTTTACATATCTAAGAAGTTAAAAAAGAAAGGCTTTTAGGGAATCATCTCACTGGGAAAATTAAAGACTGCCTTATATTTGAGCTCACTTTATATTCAGGTATACAAGATAGTTGTTAGGTAATAACATACTTTGAGAGTAATAAAAACATTCCCACAATGCTTTGCTATTATAAAGCATTTTCCAGATAGAATCGTCCTTAATCTCCAAAACAACCCAATCAGGAAAGTTAATTGATTTCTAATATTCTCAAATGGAAGAATCTCTATGATCTCTAAATTTTCAACTGAGAAAAAAGCTAGGGAAGTTAAATTGCCTAAGGCAGGGAATTAGTAAATGACAGGGCCAGGTCTGGATCATAGAAACTTGGTTGAGATTCAGATCATTGAGATTCACTGGCAAACATGGCACTACTTTCTCAATCCAACTTGGAGAGATAAAGATTAAACACCAGGGGTTATTAACAATAGGTCCATGAGCTTGAATTGAAATTCAAAAAAACATTATTCTTGTGGGGACGTGTTGGTGTGGGTGTGGTATATTTATTAAATAATACATAGTATAGTGTAGACTTCTGTGACTTTCCCCTGACCAGCAAATGGGTCCTGTGATTTTCACCTGACCAGCAAATGGGTCCATGGAATGAAAAAGGTTAAGAACCCCTGGATTAAAGGTTCCAGACTCCAGAGATTAGCAAATCATCTCAGAAAGAATCTGAATTTAAGAGTCTACCCAAAATGATAAAATGAGCCATCCTAAGCAGCACTAAGGTTCTCACAAACAGAACTAATTATTTTGACAACGAATAACATCAAAGCTTTGGAGGTTCTCTGTACAGGAAAGATTTAAGTTAGTGTTTCTGATTTTGCAGTGGTTTAAAGGAGTGATTTGAATAGAGAAGTGGTTCTCAAGCTTTAGAGTGCATCAGAACCACCACAGGAGGGGGGCTTACTAAAAGAGAAATTGCTAGGCTCCACTTGCAGAATTTCTGATTCGGCAGATCTGAGGTGAGATCTGAGAAATCTGCTTTGCTAACAAGTTCCCAGGTGATGCTGATAAGTGAAGAACCACAGTTTGAGAATTAATGGAATAGAAAAGTGATGCACGGTAAGCAGTATGGGCATGCTGAACTGAAAACTGCTATGAGCAGCAATTGAGTTTCAGAAAAAAAAAATCACCTGCCACATTAACTTAATTTTCTTTTCATTGGTTTTATAGTTTTATTTCTATTTAATAAAACTAGTTTGACTTAATAATGGATTAAGAGTTCTAAGTAGGGAAACGGACTTTGGCCCAGTGGTTAGGGCGTCCGTCTACCACATGGGAGGTCCGCGGTTCAAACCCCGGGCCTCCCTGACCTGTGTGGAGCTGGCCCATGCGCAGTGCGCGCAAGGAGTGCCTGCCACGCAAGGGTGTCCCATGCGCAAGGAGTGCGCCCGTGAGGAAAGCCGCCCAGCGTGAAAAGAAAGTGCAGCCTGCCTAGGAATGGCGCCGCCCACACTTCCCGTGCCGCTGACGACAACAGAAGCGGACAAAGAAACAAGATGCAGCAAATAGACACCAAGAACAGACAACCAGGGGAGGGGGGGAAATTAAATAAATAAATAAATCTTAAAAAAAAAAAAAAAAGAATTATTAAAAAAAAAAAAAAAGAGTTCTAAGTATAAGAAATCTAGGGGAAACGGACTTGGCCCAGTGGTTAGGGCGTCCGTCTACCATATGGGAGGTCCGTGGTTCAAACCCTGGGCCTCCCTGACCCGTGTGGAGCTGGCCCATGCGCAGTGCTGATGCGCGCAAGGAGTGCCCTGCCATGCAGGGGTGTCCCCCGCGTAGGGGAGCCCCGCGCGCCAGGAGTGCACCTGTAAGGAGAGCCGCCCAGCGCTAAAGAAAGTGCAGCCTGCCCAGGAATGGCGCCGCCCACACTTCCCGAGCTGACCACAACCGAAGCAGAGAAAGAAACAAAGAAACAAGACGCAGCAAACAGACACAGAACAGACAACCTGCGGGGGGGGGGGGGGGGATTAAATAAATAAATAAATCTTTAAAAAAAAAGGAAATCTATACATAATTCTATATTTTTACATATTTAAGTAACATCACAATAAAACAATTTAAGGTAACATCAGGAATCTGTAAGGTTTTTTTTCCCCCTATAAAAGGGACACTATACATTATTTAAGTTTGAGAATTGAGAATGCTAGTTTAAATGATTCTGCAAACAAAACAGGCATGGCCAACTTATTTTATAGAAAAAGGTTTAAAAACCAATACAAAAAAAAATAAAAAGAAAAACAATACTCCTAAATCTCTCCTCTAACCAAGAATATAGTTTAATATACAGAGCCATTACATTACCAAACACCTCTTTGCACAGAACACAGAAATATGCCACAGGAATCTCACCATTGCTGCTGGTTTTTGCACTCTTTGCCAGTTGTGCACGAGTAGCAGCAATCAAACTGTCATGGGCCAACTCCTGAACCCGAAGAAACCATGGAATACTACTGTCCGTGCTCTCACTGGAGAGAAAATCATTCCCCGAATCCTCTGCCTCATCCTGTACAAATACTAAGTGCTCAGCTGAAGAGCCCAGCCCTGGAAGAAACAAAGGTAATGAAAGTTAGTCATCAAGCAATTTTTTACGTGCCATGGTTAGAATTTCTCCATGTCCTAAATGAGGTATTCCGTAACTTCACCTCACCCTAAGCTTCTGTTGTCAGAGATGGATTAGGCCATCACCTTACCGGTCCCAGCCTATAGGCTGGTCTTTACCTTGTTTCCTCCTATTCCAGAGATAAAACTGCCATTCTTCCTGGCAACCAGGCTAACCTCTACCTCTCATATCCCCACCCCATCCTTCAGTTATTCCCTCCTATATCCTTTAGTTAACCCCTCTCTCCCATCTGCAACTTGCTCCTTACTGTGGGCCGGCCTTCTTTTGCAGCCTTCAAATCTGTCTCTTCCATCCTTATTTTTTTTAAAAAAAAAAAAAAAAAGAAAACCCCAAGTATTTTTCTAGCTATCATCTTCTTATCTGTTCCTTTCAAAGTCAAGTCTTGAAGAAATGCACCTTCTAACTTGTATTCAATTTCTGACCTCCCATCCACTCCCCATATCTTTAACCCTAGCCTCCACCTCTACTACCCCAAAAACAACTGTTCTTGCTAAGATTACTAAACAAACATTTTCCAGTCCCTGTCACTGGTCATCCTGCATGACTTAGTGCCTTTTCTTCCTTAAAACCTTTTCTTCCCTTGGCTTTCACCACACCATTCCTTCCCAGGTCTCTTCCTCCCTCTCCAGCTGCTTTTTCCCATTCTTCTGCTTCCTTCTAAAATGTTTTTTTCTCAGGGTCCCAGCCTTTCCTTACCTTAATGCTCCAAGCTCTTCCTAAGTGAAAGAATTCAACTGTCTCATACTCTTCCTTAAGATCTCTCTTAAGAGCTCTGGATCCCTGTTTCTAATTTTCTAAGGACATCTACTCCTGAAGTCTCTCAGAAATAATAATATCAACAGGCACAAAATACAACTAATCATCCTCCCACCAAGCCCTGTTCTTCCTGTGCTCACTATCTCTGTGAATGGCACCACCACTGACCTAATTTCCCAAACATGAAATTTCTGAGTCATCCTAGAGCCCTCCCTTTCCCCCCACACATTCAGCTGGTCACCAGGCTACAATAATTGTCCAAAATAATAAATAATATAAAGCTAAGAGTGCCAGTCCCCCTCCCTTTTTTTAAGCATGAGCAGAGTTCAGGAAAGGATAAAGAATACCTGCTCTTGTAAGGTTAAGAAGAATAAAAGAAGTGCTGTCACTTGGCTGTAGATCTTGCAACAAGCTAGGCGACTCTGGAGTTGACAAAAACTCCGGGGATTTCTGTACAGTCTGAGCCCTTGTCTCCTCTCCGTCTGGGCCCACATTCACCTGAAGGCTTCTTAACACAGCCGAGGAAGAGACCTCCTTGGAGGAGTTAGTATGATTTGGAGTATCATCTAGTAAAGGGAAAATACCACAGCTTTAGGTAGCATCTATCTCCAAGCTCACTTTTGATACACAGCACTCTTATAGCATCCCTTAGTATCTAAACCTTCATAGGAGCATACAGCATTTTCATTTTACAAATACAAAAATTGCCTCAGGGAAGAACAGAGAGACAGCTTTAAGTTCTAAAAGGAATGAGCCAAAATGTGAGAAACAAGACACTTGGCAGTAATTAATAACTAACCAGGGAAGCGGACTTGGCCTAATGGATAGGGCATCCACTGACCACATGGGAGGTCTGCGGTTCAAACCCCAGGCCTCCTTGACCCATGTGGAGCTGGCCCACGCGCAGTGCTGATGCGCGCAAGAAGTGCCCTGCCACGCAGGGGTGTTCCCCACGTAGGGGAGCCCTAGTGCAAGAAGTGCACCCCATAAGGAAAGCCGCAAAGCGTGAAATCAAATGCAGCCTGCCCAAGAATGGCGCCGCACACACAGAGAGCTGACACAACAAGATGATGCATCAACAACAACAAAAAGAAACACAGATTCTGGGTGCCGCTGACAGAAATACAAGTGGACACAGAAGAACACACAGCAGGGAAGCAGCCTTGGCCCAATGGTTAGGGCGTCCGCCTACCACATGGGAGGTCCGCGGTTCAAACCCTGGGCCTCCTTGACCCGTGTGGAGCTGGCCCATGCACAGTGCTGATGCGCACAAGGAGTGCCCTGCCACGCAGGGGTGTCCCCCACGTAGGGGAGCCCCCACAACAAAAGGGGAGCCCCACAAGCAAAGAAGGCGCCCCATAAGGAGAGCCACCCAGCATGAAAGAAAGTGCAGCCTGCCCAAGAATGGCGCCGCACACACGGAGAGCTGACGCAAGCAAGATGACGCAACAATAAGAAACACAGATTCCCAGGCTGCTGACAACAGAAGCAGACAAAGAAGACAACGCAGCAAATAGACACAGAGAACAGACAACCGGGGTGGGGGGGGGGGGAGATAAATAAATAAATAAATAAATCTTTAAAAAAAAAAAAAAAAGAAGAACACACAGCGAATGGACACAGAGAGCAGACAACTGGGGAGGGGAAGGGGAGAGAAATTTTTTTAAAAAATCTTAAAAAAAAAAAACAACAATCAATTCACATCTGTACATTTTAGAACTCTATTTTGAGGCCATATATCAATGTTCATTCCCTGAAAAATGTCAATCTATGTAATGATACTCACTCAAGAACAGAATTTAATTTTTAAATTATTTTCCACTGGGATGATCCCTCCCCTTAACTTTTACAAGATGTATGTGACAGTTGTGCTGAGTCAGAGAATAAAAGCACAACCTGGAAAACACTGAAATATTAGAGAACCATTAATATGTTCCATTACAGTTCTGGGGTCTAGAGTCTATGTAGAGAAATAATTCAGAAGACTTGCTTTCAAGAACATTGTTCTAAGAGAGAGCATGAATTTCCAAACGTTAATTGCAATATAATGAGAAACTACACTACAGCACTGAAGAATCCAATGTTTTCAGGGGTTTCATTCATCTTTACAAAAGGCAGGTACTATTTTTTCCTATGGCTGAGGAAATAACAGATAAGATTATAGGAATAAAAGAGGAAGCCTAGGGACATTACTGACATTTCAAAGCTTAATAAAGATAAAAATTTACTAGTACCTGGAAGTTTCACACACTGAAAATTCATAGAAGTTTGGAAAATATGACTTCTAACATAACAATAGAAAAATCACAGTTGAGAGATGAAAGATGCAGGAGAACTAGAAGTGAGATAGGGAAAACTTTTTAACACTGATGGTTGAACATATCCATCATTCTTGAATCTTTAAAAACTAAAAAAGGTTTTAAAGTCACTTCAAAAATCAAAGAAAAAAGAACACCACTTGAGGATGATAACCAGAAGGCTTTGTAACAAATAAGCTGTCACAAATAGGTTAATATTTACCCTCCTGATTTAACATTAATATTCCAAATTTTAAAACAAGTATCAGGAAATAAAGAATTTATAGCATCCAAAAAATTTTCTCCTTGCTAATACTTAAGGTGTGATATGTCTCAGTGGACTAGACAACTAACTCCACCACTATAAAAACAAAACAGCACAAAACTACTCTGTTTTCACTAAGGCCAGAACTATTACCAGGAATTTAAGCTAAAAATAAACCATTTCTGATGACTGGCTCATTAGAATGTTAATTAAAGACTTATAATTCCTTCACAAGAAATCTTTAATAAACGGGAAAAATTCTCCATTACTTATTAAGACCCTGAAGGGTGAAGCTTGTATGTACTGCCTTTACAACTTCCCACAAAAGCTTGAGTGGTCGTTTTTCGTAATGGTGACCCTAATAGTGGGTATCTCCCTTTTCCCATGCAAAGCTAATCTCTTCCTGTGCTGAGCATTCTATTTCCTCCTACATCTCTGGGAACCTCCTCACTAATCATCTACAATCTCTGTCTATAGCTACTCTAACTGGCTCTTTCCTCTTAGCATAAAACAACCCTCAAATATCTCTTCTGAAAGAAAAAACAATTCTTTCCTCTAGCTTATGCCTTTTTTTTTTCCCTTCATGTACAGGAGATCCTTTAGAAAGTAGAGTTACTTCCTCAACTATATTAACTTTGCACTGACCCTCATTCTACTGCAGCCTGCATTACTACCCTCTTCACTCCTTAAAACAGCTCCTACCAAGGTCAACAATGATCTTTTTGTCCCTATCTCACGGGGCCTCTAAAGAGCATTTAACATGTTCACTATTTCCTTGGGTTCCATGCCTCTACTCTGTGTGGAAATTTCTACTACCCTAGCTTTTCTTCTTCCCTCCTTTATAGGATCTTCTTTTTCACCTTGTACCTTAAAAAAGGGATTCCAGCCTTGTTTTTTTAACCCACCTTCACACTTTATGGGTGACCATATCCATTCCTATGGCTTAAACTACTAAGCCATGCACTTATAACTCCCATGGTTGCTTTTGTCTCCATGACTCCTAATGTTTATAGTTTCAACCAGTCACTTCGCCAATACCACAGAACAGGCTAAGCTCTTCCGACTTCTTTATCTTATCTCTGGTGATCTTAATTTTTACCTGGTAACATTAGCCGGCTGCATTCTGAGGCCTCAGTCACTGGAAGGAGGGACAAGCAAGTAATATCTTTAGCTTCTGATTCCACGAGCCCCTGTCCCAATGGGATGGATGTATTCTGAACAAACTGTACCAGGAGCTAGAAGGAAAAAAAGACAACACTGAGAAGTACGGGTTGTTGGGAAGGATCTAAACCTCTGAATTTTCCAGAAGGTAATGATGTACTAAAGTCTTGATTAGCCTCAGCCATATTCATATAAATATTAAATTAACTACAACATATTTAGTTATTTTATCCAGTCCTCTGTTGTAGAGAAAGGCTGAACTATATAATTAAATTAACCTCTGTCACCTACCATCATACAGAGAAAAGATCAAAATAATTACATTGTAAATGGTACTTATTTTAAAAATTTCAACTGATGATTACATTTTACAAAGCACTTTTCTCTGTGCTGGTTCATTTAATCCTCCCAGTAACCCTGTAGGACTGAATGTGTATTTTACAGATAAGGAATCAAGGTGAAGACATTAAGTGATTTGTCTAAAGTCTCATGATTTGTTAGCAGCAGTTATTAGTCTTCAAACTTAAGAAATGTGATTCCAAACTCAAAGATTTTTTCACTAAAAAAAAGTTTATACTATAGTTACTTTTCTCCAGAGATCTACCAATCACATTTAGAAAGGAAATATTTTCAGATATATACGAAATTTTAAAAAGAATAGTTTGTGGTACTATTTATATACATAGACATAAATACATATATATCATTTATATATTAAAATTTTGTCATTATAATTACCTAGATATATAATGATTTTACAACTTACTTAAATAACAAATAATAAAAAATAAAAATGGGATTTTTGAATCTTTGAAAAAATACTTAGTAATGGAAAAAATAATAAACTAAGGCAGGAGCTGGCAAACTATAGCCTGTGGGCCAAATCCAGGTTACCATCTCTTTCATAAATAAAGTTTTTTATTGGAATGTAGCCATGATCATTTGTTTACACAGTGTCTATGGCTGCTTTCACACTACAAGGGCTGAGTAGTTGCCATAAAGACTGTAGCAAATGCAAAGAAACCGCAAAGCCTAAAATATGTTCTCTATGGCCCTTTATAGAAAATGTTTGCTGTCTCTCAAAATAAGAATAAACTTTGGGATACAACCAACCAAATGAAAAGGAAATAAGCTAACAAGGCTCACCTCTGGTTTGGATTCTAACTCATCTGATAACATTGATTCAGTTTCCAAATTTTGTAGCTGTTCAGGGGACAGGTTCAAATGTAATTTAGAGCCAATGACACGCTCCTGTTACGCTCATATTTCTCTAGGCAATGCTATGCTCTTCCTTTAACACTGTGCTGGGTGGACAATTAATTTAGCCTAAAATAGGGAGGAAAGAGAGAGAAAAAAACAGAATGAATTAAGAGCAGTGGAAAATGTAGCTAGGTTCTTTTTATATACCCAAAATTCAAAACAAGCAAGCAAATCAAGAATTCACCCCAAAACATTTGTTTTAAAATAGATGTTAAAATAAAATAGAACAAGTCCAATAAGTATTAAAATTCATTAAAATGTTATATTTTGATACAGAATTTCTACTTTTCGTACTTTATTTTAAGAAAAAGTCTTAACTACCAAAAATGCTCTATGCCCAAAGATGATTATCTTATCATATGTTAAAGTAAACAACTGGAAGCAACATATAAATACATATAAATATCCACAATTAGGACTGGTATATTGAATTATGGCACTGTAATTTAAAAATATAATCATGAACACAATGCAACAACAAAGAAAAACACGTATGACATGTTCAATTATAAAAGTAAAAAACAAATTGTATACTTGCTATTATTAAAACTAGTTAAGACATGCATAGGAAAAATTAAAAAGAAAATTCACACAATAGTAGTTAAACTGGGCAATAGTCTGGAGTGACTTATTTTCTTTTCTCTTTCCCAAATTTCTAAAAGGTGGTGATACCGTTTTCACAATAAAAAATTTTGAACAATGCTTCCCACTGAAGTACTCTCAGTACACTGATGCAGCTATTTTCCTCCCATAATATAAATTCTCACTTTCTTATAGTTTTCTCAGGATTTGGCACCTGAGTCTCTTACTTTATTTTGTACAGCTGTTGCTAAAGTTTGGAGCACTATTATATAAAAGATAAAATGGACCCAAGATAGTTTTTAATTAATGCCCAGGTAGAGTGCAAAGTTAGAATAAAACAGACTTATTCCACATAAAAGGGATTTAGAAGTCCCCAAATAAATGTTTATCATCCTGTTGGTTTTTCTTCTCCTACTCTGCTAGCTGCCTGAAATTCTCATTTTTCATCATAAAGAAATAAAAATTTACAAGATGTATATGAGAGTGCTCTTTTACTTTAAATAACCATAAACCCCAAATTTTCCTCTCTCATACATTTTTTTCTCATTCAAAAAGAACACACGACAGCTCTATGTGGCCTTTTCCTCTTTTTACAGAGGAAGGAACCAAGGGTCAGTATATGACTTGCCCAAGTCATTAAGCTGTAAAGCCAAGGATCCCAACTAGTTTCCAAACTGCAGATCCAGTGTTGTTTCTAGTACTTCTAATAAATGAGCCCCAAATTTATTTCCAGTTGAGGAAAAGGTAAAGTAAGATCCCCCTATTTCTGAACCTGGACAGTGGTCACAAAGCTATATTCACCTGAGGATTATTTATCTATCTGTATTCTTACTTGCATAATTTTTTTGTACTGTGTTACTCTTACTCTTTAATTTTTTTTCTTTTAATATGATAAATAAGATTCATCTTGACAAAATAGTCATTTCTCCCAACCCTAGCTACAACCCTGGGTTGACTTGGGTAACTTTTCTGATTCCTGACTCAAGAGCCATGAATAAAATAAGACTACCTGGTGTGACTTCTGAGCCATTCCACCCACAAAGCAGGTCTGATTTCTAGTTAGCTTGAATGGCAATTATATCTAAGTTTGGTTTTGAATCTCCAAGTTTTAGGAATCCCTTTTTCCTAATTCCAGCACGTTTGACAAACCAAAAAATTACCAAATATTTGTTTCGGTCATCCTTAAGGTTCCTCCAACTTTGCAATTTCAGGATTGTAAAATCTCCAAGAAACTAGACAACCATTACTGTCATTTATTTGTTAGGCTTCTTGGAAACTAACATAGTTGGCTCCAGGGACAGGTTTCTGTTATCTTTACCTAATGAAACATGGGAAAAATAAAATAAATGGATATGTGCAGTGAGCAAGGGACAAAATGGATATATTGGATCTCAGACCTCTTTGCAAAACTGTAATACTTAATATAAAAGAAGAGAGCTACCACCTTTCTGTGATTTAAGAGTGATTCTAGATCACTGTTTTCATGGGTATCTATGTATGGGTCCATGGTTATCTATGAAAACCTTTTTACTTTAGTGTTTTCATTTCAATGACCATCTTTAAAAAATTAACCTAAGTACTTTCTGCAACTGGGTATCCATATTATAACTAAGTACTGCCATATGATTTCAGTGCCCAAGCTTGGGATTTATATGTATGTTGTATGAACAAACTAGAGAATAGTAGGATATAGTAGAATAGGCAGGTTGAACACAGAAGAACTTGTACCGGAGGACTTAGGCTCTGTGGAGATCTCATCTTTAACACAGCAACCTGCTATGTACATTAGCTGAAAGTTTAATAGCAAATTTTATGACATTAATTTTTTTTCCTATCCCAATTCCAGTTACCCATTTAATAGATTTCAAAAAGCAAACCTTTTTCTGAATAACAGCTTCACTGGGATATAATTCACACACCATATAATTCACCCATTTAAAAAGTACAGTTAGTGGTTTTTAGTATATTCACAAACTTCTGCAATCATCATCACAGTTTTAGAACAAAGCAATCACCTTAAAAAGACATACTACACCCATTAGGTATCACTCCCCATTTCCCTCCAAAACCCCAGCACTAAGTGATTACCAGTCTACACTCTCTCTATGGATTTGCCTACTCTGGACACTTCAAATAAACAGACTCGTACAATACATGGCCTTTTGTGTTTGGCTTCTTTTACAAAGTATAATGTTTTCAAGGTTCATTCATGCCACAGCATGTATCAGAATTTCATTCCCTTTTATGGTTGAATAATAGTCCATTGTGTGGATATACCATATTTCATTATCCATTCATCAGATGAGAGACGTTGCATTGTTTCTGTATTTTGGCTGTTATAAATAAAGCGCTATGGAGAGGCAAATGTGGCTTGGGTGACTGGGCTCCCATTTGTCATATA